>NC_134495.1:29652384-29782384 GCF_040206685.1 Ascaphus truei
CCCTGAAATTGGTCAAATTGCTGTTTGGAGCACCCGGGCGGGAAGTTCGGGTTGCCAAAGATGGGGGTGATTTGTGACGGGGTGTTTAGCAGGCCATATTTCCCTTTGCTTTTTGTCCAAGTATCCCACGTGCATCTCATTGCTCCTAGCTCAAACCTCCTCTGTCCTCCCTCTTTTCCTCCTTGGGACCACATGAGGACCTGAAGTCTGGATAGGGCTGCGTAATGTGATTCTATCTCGAGCCAGCGGGCCGATGCCGGGTCGCAATTCCAAACTACAGCGTGCTTCAGCTGGGCTGCGAGATAGTACCTGACCACATGGGGGACCCCCAGACCTCCTCTTGATTTTGGTGAAAGCATGACTGATCTAGGGACCCTCGGTCTCTTATCATTCCAAATAAATTGGAACATTAGGGCCTGCGTATTTTTCATGGCTGCTAGTGGGACAACTACGGGGAGTGTTTCAAAGAAGCCTTGGGAGAATATTCATTTTGAGGGAGACTATTCTCCCGAACCATGATATTTGGAGTTTTTTCCAAGACTCTAAGTCTTTTTTAATCTGGTCAAATAGTGGGGGATAATTGTGTTGATAGAGGGATCCGTGGGAGCTCGAGATTCTTATACCGAGGTATTTGATATATGTGGTGCTCCACTTATATTTATAATTGGATTGCAATAGCTTCCACGTTGTGTCTGGAAGGGATATGTTCAGCACTTCTGATTTGTCTATGTTTATTTTATAGTCAGACACAGCGCCAAACTGGTGGAGTACCTTTTGCAGGTTAGGTAGGGAGATGTGGGGGTCAACGAGGGTCAGGATCACATCGTCCGCGAATAGGGAGATTTTGTATTCTTTTTCAGAGATCGAAATCCCCTTAATGCTCTTTTCTTCTCTAATTTTGTTTGCCAAGGGTTCAATTGTTAGGGCAAATAGGAGTGGGGATAGCGGGCAGCCCTGTCGGGTCCCATTTCTGATAGTAATTGGTTCTGATAGGCCTCCTGAGATTTTTACATGTGCTGTGGGATTTTGGTAGAGGGCTCTAACACCCTCCAAATAGGGACCACTAAACCCAAACTTCAGCATTGATTGATCTAGGAAGGACCATTTGATCCTGTCGAACGCTTTTTCTGCGTCGAGGCTCAGGATCATTGCTTTGGTACCTGTGAGATGCACGTGGTCAATGATGTCCACTATTTTGCGGGTGTTGTCGGAGGCCCGTCTTCCAGACACAAAACCTATGATCTGTATTAATGAGTCGGGGGAGAATCGGGTTGAGCTTGTTTGCCAATATCTTGCTGTAAATTTTGAGATCTGAGTTCAGTAGGGATATCGGCCTATAGTTCCCACAGAGAATTGGATCTCTACCCTCTTTGTGGATTATCGCCACATTTGCTGCAGTGATGGTAGCGGGGATTGGCTCTCCTTGTAGGAAGGAGTTGAACATGTCGAGCAGGTAAGGGGACAGAGTCAGCATGAATGTATTATAATAGGTGTTAGAGAATCCGTCTGGGCCTGGTGTTTTTGCTGGTTTTAGGGAGCTTACGGCTTTGGTTAGTTCCTCAAGGGTGATGTTCTGTTTAGTTTTTCTAATTCAGCCTTTGAGAGGGAGGGGAGGTTACACTGCTCAAGGTATTTTGAGATCGCCCCTAAGGGGGTCTGGCTTTGGCCTGGTGGGTGTAGGTTATACAAGTCTGAGTAGTAATCGGCAAATTCTTGTGTGTAACGGGTATTCCCCCCCCAATCGCAGATATGGTGTGGGTGCGGAGAACATACGGTGTTACCAGGTGTGGTGTGTATACCTGTCAGGCTCACAGGAGGGCTGAGCCTCCGCTAGTGAGAGCCTGGGGTGAATCCTCTGGAATGTTTCTTGGTTTCAGCACCTCCACCTATGTAGGATTCTATGGGAATGTAGAATGACCCTAACATAGGAACCCACCCAGAAACCACATACACCAGTATTATGGATAACAGGTTTACTGAATGAACAAAGGATAACTATTACATCATACTCATAACATCACAACATTATAACATCCCCACACGGTGCCTACAGCCCAACCCCCCTTTGTCCCGTGGTCAGCGCTGCCACTATGTGTTAAGAGAATGTTATGATCTGTTGGTGCACTTATAGAGTACCTGCCGAGTGCTCCTGCACTCGGGCCTGCAAGGACTTCGCAAAGGATCTGTCAACCGGTGATCCCGTCTGATCCGGTGGTTCCTTGCTTGGGGTCCGCCAGGGGCGATCCCACCCTGAAGATAGTCTTTCTCTCTGGGCACAGACTTGAGCCCAAGTCTCCTTTCAGGAAACGCAGCGTCCGCTGTGTCCCTATCTATCACTGGCACTACATTACACGGTCCCTAACCTAGGGCCTGTCCCTGTAGCACCACAAGCTGGGGAGTGAAGACCTACCTGGGACCTAAGGGGTTAACTGGCCTATCCCGTCCCCCTAGCTCTTCCCGGTCCTAACTGTAACTACCTAGTACCTAGTACTTGCAGTAACGCACTGCCACCTACTTGGTACGCACAGCAAACGTGCTGCACAAACACTGTGCCTGCTTGTCAGACCTCACAGCACTGACAGCCGTGACTCTGACAAGACAGCACTCACACACTAAGGGCAGAGTCCCAAACTGGGGCCGTCCCTTATCAATTACCCACTAACCTGGTGGGGAGTTGGGGCCTACCTGGGATGTGGGGGACCTTACACGGTGCAGGAGCTTCACTCGCTCCCTGCACCCTTCCTTCCCCTTCAGCTCCCCAGCTCCAACTAATGTAAGTGACAGGGTTCCTAACCTGAGGGCTGTCCCTGGCAACACTCACTCTACTGGGTGAGTCAGGGCTATCTCGGGCCTTGGGGGTTGCTGGCCTAGTACAGGGAGTCACTGACTCCTGTACCCTACCTCCTTCCCTTGGCTGCTCCTCGCTCTGACTAACAAAAATCCTGTCTGCACACAACATTGTTGCAACTCTACAGCATGAGAATCTGCCAGCTCTATTGGCTTCAATGCTGCCTGTGACAAGGGTGAAAGTGCAGTCCCCAGAGGCTGCTGGGAATTGTAGTTCTTGGTACAGCTCTTTTCTATGGGGACCACGTGCGCAATCTTTACTGCGCATGGGCGAAGCTCGCGCCACAACCAAGAGGGCGGTGCCCGCCAGGAGAAGTCGCTGTCCCCTTCCCCCACTGCCACAGGGGTAAGGCAGGGGGCAAAGGAAGATCAAGGGAACCAGGGGTGACCCCCTTACATGTGCTATTTCCTTCTCTACATATGTTATTCTCCCTGTTTTTGTGTGGATTTTAGAGATCTGGGATTTGACCCGGATGCCTCTTAATTTTGTGGCTAAAAGTTTGTCGGCTTTGTTTCCTTTGTCAAAGAATTTTTATTTTGTCCACCTCAGGGCTCTTTCTACTTTTTCTAGTCGTGTTTGTTTGAGGGCTGCTCGTGTTTGGTTTAACTGCTTTAGTATCTTTTTGGATGCTGTCGCTTTATGTTGCTGCTCTAGTTGCGTGATTTTATCTGTCAGTTCTTTTTGAAGTTTAATTTTTTGTTTTTTCTTATAGGCTGAAATCGAGATTAAGTTTCCTCTAATTGAGGCCTTATGTGCCTCCCATAGCATAGCCAGGGCCGAAACAATGCCCATGTTGATTTGGAAGAAGGATGAGAGTTTGTGCCTTATGTTTGTCTCTGTCTCTGGGCAGTTGAGAAGGGAGTCATTCAACTTCCATTTATAGGGATTGTTTTTAACAAATGGTAGGGAGAGAGTGAGTTCCACTGGGGCATGGTCAGACCAAGTAATTGGGGGGATGAGCGGGACGGGGGAGGGAGATGACAGGGGAGAGGGTGAGGGGGGAGGGAGTTCTTGTGTGCCGGGAGTGAACGTGTATCTGACATGTCTTGGCTGCACCGCAATTCTGCACTAATTTGACAAATCCTAGTATCTACTTATCAACACTGTTTCTGTCCTCTGACACGATATCTACAACATCATATCTACAACATCAGACATTTTCACATAACGTTTGCGTGTCCCTCTAGGCTGAGACTTGGGTCTCTTATTATGGGGGGGAGGGATGGGGGGGAAGGGGAGGGGGAAGGGGTGGAGGGGGGGGGCAGGGGGAGGGATGGGGGGGAAGGGGAGGGGGAAGGGGTGGAGGGGGGGGCAGGGGGAGGGGGGGGGAGTATGGAGGGGGGGAAGCGGGGAGGGGGTAGAGGGGAGGGGGGGGGAGCCTCTGAGCAGGGGGTGGATGCTTATCTGGCATGTCTTGTGAGCTGGGTTAACATTTGCTAGTATCCACTTAACATCTCTATTTTAGACCGCTCTCATGAGGACCACATCATTTGGCGTTTTGCACATAACATTTGCATTTTCCTTTTAGCTGCAGCTTATATCTTGTTAGTGAAGGGGGAGAGGGGGAGAAGGGGGAGAGGGGAAGGGGGGGAAGGGGAGTGGGAGAAGGGGGAGGGAGAGGGGCTCCCCGGGGGGAGAGGGGGGAGGGGAGAGGGGGGTAGGGGGGGACGGGGTAGGGGGAGGGGTGGAGGGAACCATGGGGGGAAGGGAAGCCGCTGTGCGAAGGTGAATGCATCTCTGTCTTATCTTATTTAGACATCCAACGTGAGCTGACTTAACATTTGCTCATGTCTACTTATCGCCGCTATTCCTGACAGGATCACTTGGCATTTTTCATACAGTATTTGCATTTTTCTTTCGGCTGTTGCTTATATCTTGACAATAAGGTGGGGGGGGGGGGGGGCAGGTTTGAGAGCGGGCAGGTTGGGGGGGTAGGGTAGGTCAAGGGGGGGGGGTAGGTGGGGGTCAGGAGGGGGGATATGGGAAGGGGGGGAGGAATTGGATGGGGAGTGGTATAGGGGTTGTGGGTACAGCCTGAAATTATAGTATTTTCATTTCACTTCCTAAGATTTGTGTCTTACATCTGTTAACATGATTCAGGGAGCATTTTGCCATTTGCCCGGGGAGGAAGGGGGGGCGGAGGGTTTATACAACCTGGGCTTCTCGGGCCGTAGTGAAGTGGGCCTGTTACTGCAGTTCATCTTTCAGAGAGAGGGGGGTGGGGGAGTGCGGGGGTTAAGCCTCTTCTGTCCGTGCAGTCGGGTTCCAAGTACTTATAACAGTCTCGCTTGTTACGGCAATGGAGATTGCCGGAGGGGTCTCTGATGTTAACGTGGGCCAGAGTGGCGCGTATCCTCCTTCGTTGTCACTGCACAAGCGTCCGCCCCAAGATCCCGGGACGGACACCGAGACAGTGCAGACTCGCCTGGACGGGGGACACCCAGACTTCCCCCGGACGTTCCGGAAAGGTGAGTAGGGCGAGATTAACCTCCAGGGTGGGGAGGTGGTGGGGACGCGCTATTGGGAGCTGGTTGTGGGGTTGCTGGACGTGTTGTGTAGGTGGGAGGGGAGGGAAAAGATGGGGGGATGAAGGGGGGAGGATGGGTGGGTGGACGAGGAGCAGGAGGAGAGGTAGGGGGCGATGGGGGGCGAGGGGTCAGTACTGCGTTGATCAGTTGCTGGGCAAGGGGCTTAGTTGTAAGGGCGGAGCTTCGGGGGGCAGAGGGGGCACAGGTGTTTGGGACAGGTTCCATGAGTGGATCAGAGGTTATGGTGATTTTTCTGCCTCGGTTCAATGAGGGGTCGATGTGATGATACCTCATCTTTCTTTTCTTTTGGGCTGCTTTTCTGGTGGTGAATGGGGGTGATGTGCGAAGCATCACAGGTATGTGTGGAGTCGGACCGGCCGGTTCATACTCCTACGTTGATCTCTCCGGGGAAGCCGCCAGCATAGTTTGCTTGTATGCTCTTTTTTCAGGGACCCCTGGGTTCCTCTGGTTGGCCAGCCGTTCAGAGGCCCAAGGAACCTCTGTCTCCTCGTTGTTTGTGGGAGGCTTGGATGGTACTCTGCGGTCGTGTTGTTGGCTCAGCCCCAGCGCTTTTAGGAACGACAGTGAGTCCCCCGGTCTGGAGATGGTGAAGTGGCATCCATTCTTCATGACGATCAGCTTAAAGGGGAAGCCCCAGCGGTAGGTAATGCCTCTTTCTTGCAGAATGTTCGTAAGGGGCTTCATTCCTTTCCTCTTTTCCAACGTGGATCTCGATAAGTCGCTGAAGATTTGGAGGGGGATGTTCTCAATTTGGATATCTCCTGCTCTTCTGCTTGCGGCCATGATCCTCTCTTTAGCTGAGTATGCATGGAGCTTTACTATCATGTCCCTGCGTCGCTCTGGATCTGTTGGTTTGGGGTCCAGCGCCCTATGCGCCCTGTCCATTTGGAGATCATGATCCGACAGGTCTGGGGCTAGTTTCAGGAATAAGGGGCGAAGGTAGGTGTGGAGTACTTCAGCAGAGATCGTCTCAGGTATATTTCTTATTCTCAGATTTTGTCTTCGGACTCTGTCTTCTTGCTCATCCAGGGCGTCTCTCAGTTCAGCGACTTCTTGGCCTAGTCTTATGACTTCGTCTTCTGTGGTGTGCTGTGAACCTATTACATCGGTGACTTTGCGCTCCAGCACATCAGTGCGCTTTGTTAGCCCGTGTATCTCTGTCCTCAGACCCTCCAGCGCTATGTTCATATCTGACTGGATTTCTTTGCGCAATTATTTGTGCATTCTGTGGAACAGGGCTTCGAAATAGCTTTTATTCAACCCTTTTTCTTGTATTTCTGATGAGCCTAATTCGGGGGCTGCATCCGTTAGGGCCGCGTGGGCTGCTTCTTCGGCGCCATCTTGTGAGTCACCGCACTGTTCTATGGGGCGATGTGTTGGAGTGGAATACTTTGTGACTCCTGGGCCCTGGTTCCCTTTTGGCCGGACCGGCATCTTCCTCCTTGTTTACTGTTTTGTCTGTGCGTTTTTTGTGAATTTTTGCGTGGTTTGGATCGCTCGTTCTAGCGAGTTATTCGTGAGGGTGACGGGAGCTCCTCAGCTAGCCAACCATGCTCCTTGAATTCACCGGAAGTCCCCCCATGTATAGCTTCTTTTGAGTGTTGCAATTATTCTACAGCAGCACCATGGTTGGTATCAGGCTGTTTTTTTTATTTTTATTTTTTGTGTTTATTTAATTATTTTCTTGGGGAAGCTGTGCCTTTAATGCAGAAGGGTGGCGGCTGGGGCGGAGGGGGGTGCAGGTTTGTTAGTTTATTTGTATTGATTAATTTATTTGTCCTCTCTCCCTTTAAGGGCCGGCGGCAGCCATCTTGGATTTTCAGATAGGGAAAGGCTGTGGTAAAGAAGCTCCTGTTGTGGACAGATCCACCAACTTCACTTCACCCTGCAGGAAGGGGTCCCCCACTTTCACTAGGTATCCACTTGGTAGCGGAGGCAGGGGGTAAGGGGTTAACTGTCATCTCCCCCGGCTCAGCGTCACTGCAGAAGGACTCTGCCTCTAAGATGGCCGTTTCCCGCCCTCTCCCAGCAGCGAGGCCCTCCCCGATCGTTCCTGAACCACCCCCTTCCCCGTGTACCTCTGCCGCCGGTGGGCCGCGGGTCTTGCCTCCCCGGTACAGGCCAGTATCCCTTCCTCCGGCGCGCCGTGCTCCGCTGCAGCCTTCAGGTTTGTTCTGTTTCAGGCGCGTGCGGCGGCCATTTTGTGCCCACGGCTGAGTTGTTTAAGGGAGGCCCGCGTGTTCCTGGGGTCCCAGTTCTTCGAGAGCTGCACAGTCTAGCTGTCAGCTAGTGGTGGTTTGGCTTCAGGGGACATTTTCAGCCGTCCCAGGGCAGTTTTGGCTGACTTTAGCTTGTTTTATGTGGTTTAGACCCTCTGTACAGATGGAGCTAGTCTTCCATGCGACCAGCCCGCTCTGCATCCAAGCCACGCCAGACAGCAGTTCATTTTTTATATATACCAATCTTTTCTAAGGTTCTAGTGTATACAGTTTACACTATGATGGTCTTTATTTCTTGTTTCCCACATTGCATGCAGAAAGATAATGGGGAAAGGCAGGGTTGCAGACCTGTCAAACGTGAAGGTACTCCCAAACGACATTTGAAGCATGCGGTTTTTAGCATTAATGCACCTTGCATGCATCAGTTGACAGTTACTTGGCGATAGAATTGGCAACTACTAAACATGTTGTCTGTGCTGCGTTACTTCTATGCAGCGAGCTGAAGGAATGGCTCAGTGAGTAACAATCAAACTGATTTTGGATCCCAGTGTCAGCTCCTTGGATAAGTCACTTTATTTTTCTGTGCCTCAGACACCAAATCCATTGAATGTAAGCTCGCTGTGGTGGGGACTGTGACCATAATATTATATGTACTGCTTTGTGCACTGTGTGTTACATTGTAATTGTGAAGCACTTTAACCCACTTTGGGAGAAAGGGACTATAAGAAATTAAAGTTATTATGACTTCATTTTAAAAGTAGCTTGGGTGAATTTGAACAAGTCTTTTATGCTGTCTACAGTAAATCCTGTTGTTCTACTAACCTGTGCAAAGTGGGAATCTCCTGGGTGAACCTGGGCATTGGGTAGCTTTACATTTGGGGAATCGCTTTAAAGAGCAGGATGAAGAATTCGGTAAGATGATCAATACGCATTTTATAAATTGATTCACAAGAAACACATTTTATGGACACGCTGTGCAGCAAGAGGTGAAGGATAACAACGTATCCAGCAGAAAGACACACAGACACCAGCTTCAGCGGTGTGCAGCCGTATTCACAGTCAGAGGTAACCGATTTGTGGGGTCACAGGAGGCAGAGACATAGAGAAGCCAGGACATACAAGCAACACTTCAACAGGATTTTATTTACACAACTGAATTGCTTGCCACATTGTAAGTTATTGATAACTTTTCTAGTGCTACATCCATTGATGGTTTCACCATATTGACATTTTCTATTGCTTCTTGCAACAGGTTCAGGACATTTCTTATCTACTCACATTAATTACATTATCGGTCCCTCCCTCACAAGGATTGTCAACTTGAGATCATTTTCTTATTGCGCCAAATGTTTTACATACCATATATATATATATAATATTGAAGGCCAAACAGACAATAGGAATAAACTCCCTGCCTCAAGGTGCTTCAGTGGGAGGTATCTAGATATTATCTGCAAAATAGATGTTCAGGACTAAAGTAACATATAAGCTCTCTGGCTAACAGATCTGTGTAAATTGTACTGTATGTACAGGTAATTACATTTTATCATCATCATCATCATTTTCTCTCTCTTTTTTTTTTTAAATACTGGCCTCCACTTAAGTGGGTATCACAATACTTTACAGTCAGTTTGGGAACATCTACAATTAAATACAATTATTTTTCTACACAAGAGACACCGGGGAAAAACAGAGTTATATTAATAAATGGGTACATTAAATGAACAAAGTACAATAATGGGGCTTTATAAATAAAGACATACATATTTACATACAAAGGTTATACACATTCTGTTTACAAATATTTAATGGTCAGAGATATGATTATTGGCATAAGTAACATTTACAGACAGGGTTAAAATTGTATTAGAAGAGGTAGGATAGACTTTCAATGTATTAGAAGAGGCCTCGAGGAGCTTACAATCTATAGGCAGGATAAGTTGAAGCATTGGGTACAGGGGATAAGAGGGTTGGTGGGTATCGGAAGCAATAGGGCAGCTGCAACATTACCAAAGGTCAGCAAACAGCAACACCTTTTGGCTAAATCCTTTGGGGCTTCTCAGGTGTTATGTCCCAGAGATTCTTTGTGGAAATGAAAAAAGCAGCATGGTAACACACAGTACCTCAGTTAGACATGCAAGGGGAGAGGGGCTGATAGACTGCAGGGGGTCTTTGAAGTGACTCTTGTCTTCCTGCTGTTAACTCCTTCCACGCTGGCTTGATGAACAGAGGCAGTAAAGGCATATTAGGGAGACGCCTTTGGGTTGACTCGGGTGTCATGTCCCAGAGAGTCTTTGTAGAAATATTTTTAAAATATTTGATGGACGCCAAAAAGAACAGATGTGTCCGTTGGGATTGACTTTTCACGATCCTAATCCATAGTCCCCGCTGTTTGTTTTGAAAGCATAAAGTTGATTTTGCAGCATTTATTTTGTTCAGGATCCAAGTTTTTGTCTGCAGTAGGCCGAGTTTCTGTGCAAACAGCACATGCAGGTGTGTTATTTACCTTCGTCTGAATTGCTCTAATCAAAGTAACACGCGATGATTTTAAAAGATGTTGGAGCTGAAGTGCACAGAAGTGTGTTTTAAACCCAAACGAGTTTGGAACTATCTGGGCAAAAAAAAAAAAGCTAGTTATTTTTGGTTTAACAAGCAACAATTGCTTCCTATACCTGAGTGCTGAACAGGAAACCGAGGTCCCATTGCTTTCCCATTCAAAACAATCTGGATTGCATCTCCATTAAACCATTGCCACATTCTGACAGCTGTTGGGAAAGCACTTCATTATGGAGTTATGCAATCACCAGCCATGTGATTCGAGTCTGTAAAAAGGTTTATATGTAGTACATAACATTGCGCATTGTACAATCATTAACAGCATATCTGTTATTTACACCACTACGAGATGATTGCGCACTGTTACACATCTACGTGTTGTTTGCCAGCGTAGTGATTATATGACTCCGAGATTAGTACTTTTCCATTGTTAGTGCTGCAGTAAATAAACATTACAAATACGACCCAACCGTCACATATTATAAACTCTGAACATACATGAAAGCAAACTCACGGTGGATGGTGATTCCAGCTGATGACTCGAGAGTCCGTTGGTGCAAGATGGATACTTCACAAAACAAAATGCACAAGATGGGACACTTTAAAAAAAAAAAGTTTTTACTTTATTACATTATGGGGCCTATGCAGTAAGCGTTCATAAGCCACTTATCGAGCACTTATGGCCCAAAATGCCTACTGCGATTCAGTAAGCCTCGATAAGTGGGCGATAAAGGCCTGAATCACCCCCCCAAAAAATGTGTTCAAAAACAAAATCGCCGAGTGAGCGGCGATAAGCCACGTATCGCAACTTTCCGGAATGTTCATAAACTCGCGCAATCCTAGTAGCCGCGAGTAGGTTAGCGACGCTTATCGCGGCTCTAGAATGGCGATTTTCTCCCCAAATCCAAACGCCAGAAAAAGTTGTCGGGAGGGTGGAGAGAAGCGGCGAAAAGGGACTTAGAAAATAAAATGCATGTTTCCTGCATCGGAGTGATGCCGGGGGTCTCCAGAGCTGATACCCATTAATATCAGAACCGGAGACCCCTAGTATGAATCCGATGCAATAAAAATGCATTTACAGGCAACTTCATTACCTTAGCGGCTAACCGCTAAGGCAATGAAGGGGTTAACCACCAGTACCATCTTTATTGTGGGTAGCGGGGTGGGTGAAGGTGGAATTTGGCCCTTGGTGGGTGTTTAGGCCTTGCATGGGGGTTGCGAATGGAGTTAACCCCTTCATTACCGTAGCGGTTAATACTGCTCCTGCTACCCACCTGCAAGGCCTAAACACCCATCCTTGGGTCTACTACCCCCTCCCCCCACCCCCGCTACCCACAATAAACACTAACACACACAACAGCCCTACTACCCACCTCCTCGGCCCCCAATAAACATTACAATATCTAATACACAACAATACACAACCCACCCACCCCTTTTGCCCCCCCCCCCCCCTATAAAAACATGATTTATTTTTTACACATGTAATTAATACCACAGGCCAGCGGGGGTACCCTGGTGGTCCTGACAGGTGTCCGCAGGCCCCACAGTGCACCCAGGGGATACCCATGGGAGTCTGGGGGCCTCTGGGTTGTCCCTGCTAGGCTCCGTGGCCTCCAGGTGGTGCCCGCGGGTCCCCGCAGGCCCCAATGGGGTCCACGGGTGTTCCCCGCAGGTGTCTGGGGGTCCCCAGGTAGTTCCCACAGGTGTCTGGGGACCCTCGAGTGGTGTCTGGGGTTCTTCCCTGCAGGTGTCTCCCGTGTGTACTCAGGTGGTACCGTGGGCGTCCGGGGGTCCTCGGGTGGTATTCTTGGACATCCGGGGGTCCTCGGGTGGTCCCCGTGGGTCCCTGCTGCCGGCGGTACCAATCCTGTATGTAAAAAATAAACATGGCCTGCATTTCAATAAATACAACCCCCCCCCCCCCCCACACACACACACCCACACACCAAACACATACTGTACAGTAATGGGCAAAATAACTATTATCCAGATATGGATAATAGATTATTTGCCCGTTTTTAATCACAACATTAGCCAGGCAGCATAAATAAAGTAAATAAAACCGTTCTACTTACCCCTGGAAATATGACGGGTGTCCCCGTCAGCTTACTGCAGGGCCATGTCCTCCGTTGCCAGAAAAATACATAGCAGAATACATTGTAATGCCCCCTAGCCCCTTAATCACCTTAGTGATTAAAAACCGATATAGTAATTAAGGGGTTAACCAACCCTGCCCCGCTACCCACCCGGGAGGCCTAACCACCCACCCCGGACCCACTATACCCACCCTGTACCCATTGATTGTTATAGTAGTACATCATACCCATATAATAATATGGGCATGATAAGCTACTATAGCACTCAATGGGCACCTAATCACAATACATTAATGCCCAAAAGACACAATAATAAAACATTCCTAAACACCGAAACACTCCAATTCAATAAATTAAAACACTAGCCAAAAAATGCAATTAATACAAGTACTAACCAACACAACAAGGAATCAATTCCACCATTAACCAACAAAGCAATTAATTAATAAAACAACTCGGCAACTCAACCATTTCTTGTGTTCCCACCTCAGCTCTGGTGGAGGGCTACCAGTACATTGGCTACATTCTTCCTAGGTGTCTTTTTGCATCAGGGGATTGGCTGGTTTGCATTCCTGTGCTCAACTGGATTGGCCAATTTGAATCCTTGTGCAAACATCTCAAATTCTGATTGGCTCGTTTCTAATCCTTGATTGGAGTACTCGTTCAGATCCCCTCTGTTTGCACACACCTCCAACATGGATTGGCCGGATTAGAATCCCATGCTCCCTCTGATTGACCGTTTTGTATTTGGCACACACACCTCCAGCCTGATTGGCTGGTTCCACTAGCTGTGACATTGTGCACCATGAAAACTTTCTGCTATATTTACCCCAGACCAGAGCTGCATTCTGTAGACTCTTAAACTTAGGGCTACCATGAGCCACCTTTGGAGCTAAATTACTTGAATGGCTGAAACCCAGACTCTAGAACTAAGGACTCTTACTTTGCTCCCCACGGACCTTCAACCTTCAACTTAAACGGTTTAGGATTTTTGTACCATCCTCTTTATTTTACTGTAACTATATGAGTTGCTATTTTTTTGTGCACCATACCTTTGCATATTAAACTCCTTAGTTTGAAAGCTTTTTCATCGGCACTGATTGCTAGCTCATGTGCTTGGTGTAACGCTACCCACTGCATTATTTTAAGTTCTTTATTTTGGGTTGTTTTCTGGGAATTCTGTGACCTCTTATTTGATAGTAGTTCCCATCATCCCCACACAATACTGTGTATTTTTTTTTAGTTAGGAAGAGTGTGCTGTCCTGTTAAAGTGTGAGGTACCCTGTGGAGAGAGCAGAAGCTCCTTCAGACAGCTAAAGTCTGAGCGGTGATCCAAGGTAGAGATACGCAAATGTGCCCAAATTTGCTTTGCCTATAGTTTTCTCAAACTTTCGAAAAAGTCAGACAGAACTTGTAAACCTGAAAAATTCAATCGAAATTGACAAAGCCAAAGCGAAATTTGACATTTTCAAATCGAACGTTGTCATTTTCAATTGAATTTCGCTAGACAAGAATCTACCCTGAAATATGGATTTTGCTGGAGAGGAGAAGGAGAGACATACCTGTGAAAAACATACCAGCAAAACCCACTTTTAAAAAGTTTGATTTTCGATTGATCAGAAATTGTAGAGAATTTCGCAAACTTCGGAAGTGTGGGTGACAACGTCACACATCTCTCCTCCTGGGTGTCCTCATCTGCAATGCTGGGTGGTGGCATGCTACCATTATTTGTGCAGGCAGCGCTGGATTCCCTTGAGGTCCGAGGACCAAGCCACTATCCCAGTGGTGGAGTACCTGTCATCTACCTTCTTGGGTGCTGATGGTCAGGGCTGTTTGGTGACAGCTGCGTATATTACCGGAACTATACAAGTATTATATATACATTTATTAAGACAGTATATCTCACCTTAAATTACGTGTTAGTGTACAAGCATTTACACAATAAACTCAGAAAGTGTATTAAACTAATAATCTGATCTTAAGACAGCAGCCACCTAGTAGTAACCCATGAAACATATCACTCTCCTTAGATTGATGCTGTTCGGCTGCACTTTTAGGTGTGTCCTTAGTATGTCAGTTAGACTTCATGTTTGCATTATGAAATTAACCACAGCTCAATGTATTGCCAGATCAACTTTAGAGCAGAAGGTACTACATTGTCAATCCATTCATTGCCATTAAGAGCGATAGCCAGGGAATAACTGAGCTGTAGCCATCTAGCTGAGCAGTTGGTTATGAGTGTACTGACATGTAAAATGTTAATCGCTCCCATGAGTGTGGTGAAAGAAAGATTTACTGTGTAAGGCTGGACTGCAAGCTAAGAGCTGCAGCATTAAATACTGTGCTGTTGCTATGGGGGGGAAAAAACAAAGTTACACAAGGAAGTGCCTGCTAATTGCAACTCCCCTATAACACGTTTAATGACTTGTTAAGAAACTACTCGCATGTTCAGAAGTAACCTTGGACAAGATACTGACTTGTTGCTCACAAACGTTCTTGTGGCCAAAAAACATACTGTATGAAACTAATGGACAGACTTAATCCACAGTGGAATTTGTGTTAAAATGTGCTAATGTTTCTGTTTTAACCATTGCAATGCTGTAAGGGCATACCATAACTGGCACAAGGAGTGCCATGGAGAGTGCCCTTGTAAAGTCCACTGTACATTGTGCAATGTTTAAGGGATATTGAGATGCTGCCTCAATAAGAACATTAGAGGAGGTGAAATAAGGGTAAAGTGTCTTCTGGAATAACACTGATTAGTAAATGTGGCCCTTTTATATCTATTCACTTGAATGGAGGTAAGTTGTCCTTTGGGAGAGGGAGTGGCTCAGTGAGTAAAGACACTGACTGGCACTGAGTTTGAAGCAGTGGAGCCTGGTTCAATTCCTGGTGTTGGCTCCTTTTGACCTTGGGCAAGTCACTTTAACTCCCTGGCACCAAAAACATAGATTGTAAGCTCCACGGGGCAGGGACTTGTGCCTGCAAAATGTCTCTGTAAAGTGCTACGTAAAATTAGCATCGCTATACAAGAACATGCTAATATCTGCTGCTGGAAGGTGTCTTATGTCATAGTATCACCATATATGCATTTTGTACATCTTATAGAGATATTATCACAATGGTATTTCTCTTGAAAAAGGTGTTAGATGCCCCATTTGTGGTCATAATTAACCCAAATAGAGTGGTTTGATTTAGAATTTAAAAAATGTAATATGTCTTCGGCAAACAATTAAGTTAAACCGTATTTTAAATTACCCCTTTTGTTAAAGAAATGTGTATTCCCATTCTATCCAATTGGTTATGGGTTTTTTTTTAATTCACAAAATTGTAGAGAGAACAGTTTGTCTCAAATAACCAGATGTTGTTATAAAATAAAATATATATTTTACAGCTTTTATTTAAATGGAACACATAACACCTTGTCTACAATGTAGTGATAAGCTCACAGGGAAAGAATGTAATAGCAGTTCCAAAATGTCAGTGATCACTGCCGACTTAGGATAAAAGTGGTATATTTTTACAAGATCCCGCAACAAAAAAAATATTTCACATCAATATTTCTCCAAAATTGAAAGCTGATGGAGGAGTTCACAATAAAATAGGAGATAGGGGCGAAAAAGGGAAATGAAAGACAATCTTTATTTATTTGACTGGCTGAGTCTGCAGCTTTCCATTCAATAGCACCGTTCCACGGCACATGATTATTTAGTTAGTACGAGCGCTACATGAGACCTCACAAGTCTTTCTGTTCATCATGGTTTATACAGGCCACTATTTGGACATGTCTAAGTAAACTACTTCCTATTTACATACAGCAAGGAATTGGAATGGACTTTAAGTTCCACACGCATGCAACTAATTACCACTGCTGAAGTGTGGGCACCTACATCCCTGTAGAATGCATTCTTGGTCTGCGCCAGCAAGGCCGGGTTAAAACTAAAAATAAACACACTCCGGCATATTGGTGCAGTATCACTCACAGGACCTGGCAAATAGTGGACTCAGACGTGCCAGATATCATTCCAGAAGGATGATACTATGACAAAAAGGAAAAAAAATTAAAAAAACAGGCTTCAATGGTGCTAAGTGGAACTGTTGAATTAATATTTTTCTTGTGTTCTACATTGGACTTAAAAAAAAAAATGAAATCACGAGTTGAAGAAATATTTCATGCTCCAGAACATTTATTTTCTTCAACGTTGAAACACCTTGATGGTTGAAATATGTGGTATCTTTCTTTTATTATTAGAAACGAAGGTGTTGTAGTCGACTTGCAAGCTGAAGAACCACAATACTATCAATCACTTAGATCGGGAGTACTAATTGTTTTGTAATGCAGATTTAATGTCACTATTATTAGAGCTAATATCTAGTAATTGGTTTCGTCAACATGTAGTGTGGTTCATTCAACCTACGTGGGATGCGTGCCAAAGTCTCCCAGCTGAAAACCTCATAAAATGATCAAGCAATCTGCACCATATTAATCAAAGCAAAATACCCCATAGTATCGTTGGACCCATTTCTTTGATAAATCTGGCACAATTCTTTGCTCAAGTTTTGCCCCGGTTTTGTAGCTGGGAGGCTATGATATAAAAAAAAAATCTACTGGCTACTGTGCTATTCAATGTAATCTTTTCAGATAATGTACATTGAACTATATTTAAATGATCCGCACAAAATTAGTAAACTATGGTTTTATAAGCAGCAGCAGTGTTGTGCTGTATTTTGGCTTCAATTACCAAAAGACATATATATATATGTCATCCTCCTATCTTACATTTGGTTATCGTCTTGGTCTTTTGATATCCCTAGGTATCCAGTCGAGTACCATCTTTGCCCAACGATCTTCTTGCCATATGTCCTGCCAACTGCCATTGTAATGTCTTCATCCATACGTGATCACCGGCAGGACCCACTGGTCAAACATTTTCCTTTTGAGGCACAGTTTGCTCCATCCCATCTTCGTTGAAAGGTTCCCATATATTGATACTTGCTGGCCAAGCAAGACAGTCACTAATGTCCTATATATATATATAAACCGTGAGGCCTGGACAAAGGTCAGAATTCCCTGATGGGCACTTTCTCACATATATATATATATATATATAAAATATATATATATATATGTGTGTGTGTGCGAAAGTGACCCTCAGGGAATTCTGACCTTTGTCCAGGCCTCACGGTAACATAAAGTCTTCTAGGGTGATACAGAGACAAAGCTCGGCATAGCTGCAAGTGGGTTTATTTCTCCAACACATGAGCAGGTTAATTTGCTAAACTTAATTAAACAAAAAGTTTAATTGCTCTTTTTGAGCACTAGCTATACACAGATCACCCTATCTGCAGTTGGTTGGCTTGTCCACTTATCAATTAAATAAACATAAAGGTTAGCAAATGCTAGGTAATTTTAGAGAAAAATCGAACAAGAGTCCTGAATCCGGTGATACAGAGCATATGAATAATATACATACCAGTGATTCCCAACCAGGGTTCCGTGGAACCTTGGGCCTCCTTGAAGCAGTCTCAGGGGTTCCTCCTATGGACCACAGACCCCCCTCAGGGGGTGTTTTTTTTTGGTATGTATTTTGTAGGGTGGATTGAGAGAGAGTGGGGTAATTGACGGAAGGTAGGGGCGAGTGAGAGAAGAGAGGGGGACAGGAGGGAGTGAGTGAGGAAAAGAGGGAGTAAGAGTGAGACGCAAGGGATAAATACATGCGAGACGGGAGGGGGAGAGTTAGTGAGATGGATGGGAGAGAAATACATGGGTAGAGGGTGGGAAATAGAGGTGGCTGGTGAGGTGTGAAATGTTGTGACTGACCCCTGTCGAACCTAATATGTGTCAGCCACATAGGGGTTCCCCGAGATTTTTAGAAATACTTCAAGGGTTCCTCCAAACAAAAAAGGTTGGAAATCACTGATATATACAGTACATAAAGTCCCATACGGGTCAAGTAACAATTGTATTTTGCAGGGTATTAAATTAACTCCTTTAAAACACCTGTTCAATAATAACCTTTGTAGATATATCACTCATTGCATAGTGGACAAGGTGAAACAAATGTTCTCTCCAAGTGGGGATTTATGAATATTAGGGACAGCTGCTGTACAGCCTGTGAGACTGGTCTGACCTGTTCTCCACTCTACTTATATGGAGTAACCACTTAGAGTGTGTTTATAACTGTAGCCAGGTCTCCCTCTTACCTTCAGGCTGCATGAGGGGGACGGCTGTGTGGTTGCTGCAGGGAGATTGGGAGCTGGTGAGCGGGCCTCAGGGGCTGCAGACCACTGGTTGCCAGGCAACCAATAGGGCTGCTGCAGTGATAACAGTTAGGACAGTTAGGGCAGTTAATCAGTCGGGAGCAGGACAGCAAAGGGATAGGTAAGGTCCAGGGAGAAGTTCTCCGCTGGACTAGGCCAGTGTATCCACCTTTTCAGGTCCCAGCAAGACTCCGACCATCTTTAGCTTGTGGTGCTATAGGGAATGCCCCCTCAGATAGGGACGCTCCTCTTAGCCTGTTAGTGCTAGTACCCTTGTACCGGTGACGGACGCACGCTTTATGCGTGGCCTGCATCAGGGATCAGAACAGGCCCTCATCTTAGAGACTATCTAAAGGTGGGATACTCTGGCTGGAGGCCACCCCACGTGCAGGTGGATCTTCGGTGGAACAGACTGACCGTTTTTTGGCCTTATTCAGCGACCCCCAGGGCTGGAGCTCCGTGCAGGTATTTTCCACAAGTGCACCAACACATCGTGGGGCAGCCCTGTCTCACACTTGGGAGGGGCCATGCTACTACATAACGATCCCTCTCATGTGGAGGCGCTGTTAATAGATATTGATAAACACACCCCAGGCTCTCCGTGGCGGAGGATCAGGACTCCTGTTTGCAGCGCAGGTATTAGCAGCACACATAGTCGCCCTGACACCGGGGAAAGGGGGCTACATAACATAGATCAGGATGTAGTGGATGAAGCGATAACCCCAGGTGTGGGTAGTACTCACTGGATGTAGATTTTGACTCCTTCTTAGCGTGCTCCCAGCAAAGAATGGCAATATTGTGGTTCCACGATGAGGATCAGCGGTGAACAGCAGCAGGAAAAAATTATGGAGCTAAGCACATCAGATAAATTAAAAACAATTTATTTAAAAGGGTGACATCACGGCAACGGAACTCTGATGCGTTTCGCGCGTGTTGGGCGCTCTGTCAAAGAGCCTAGGTAATTTTATGTTGCAGCCTGGCTGGGGTAGTGGGGGAGAGTGAGCTAAGGCTGAGTCACGGGTGGTCATGGTGGCACGTGCTACGGCATGTGCGCCACACACCACAGCACAGCCCTTTATGGGGCAGGCCCCACAGTGTGGGGGCGCGCAAAGCGCTATGACACGTACGCTAGTAGGGAAGACAAGAATTTTGTCTTCCCGTGCCGCGACGTGGTCACGTGGTCGACACGCAGCCAATGGCAGGGCAGATATGTCCCATCATGGCCGCGCCCCCTGTCATGGCCCCACCCCCACCCCGCTCCCATAGAGCTCCCCTACAGACCGCCAATCGTGGCTGTAGTCTCTGTATGCTCCGCCAGGCCCGCGTGAAGCAGGGAGGACTGGGCCGTAGCCTTACTCAGCTTTGCAACTTAAAACACGGCATGTTAATTAGCCCAGGTGAATTGCAATTAGCTCCCTAATGGAATTTCCAAAGATAAGTGGAAATTCTGGTCTGGACCTTTTAAGCAGCTGCCTAAGGCGGGTGGAGCACTGGCCTAACCTGCTCTACGGATACTCCACCCAGGACCCTTTACATGACTTGCAAGTCGCAGAACACCTCCACAGCTGAAATCTCTCCTTGAGTATTTTAACTTCTTCAGTGAGGAAAATACTGTTTACCAGGGTAGGTTTTATATACCTCCCTTCAATCACTGTACCACACTCCTATATTCTAAATCATCCACAGTAGCATCCATTTAGAGAAAGATGCTGGGGTGCTCACAGTCAATGAAATGAATATATTTAACATGAAAAATATGATCAATGTAACACAGTAGTGAAAAAGACTGATGTCACCTCATCAAACACCAAGTCTGATGTCAGAGCACATTAGATTGGTGTTAATAGACCCTGTGGGAGCACCGAGAAACAGCCCTGCAAGCAGACAGTGCTTTCAGGCCAACCAGATGGCTTTTCAAGGCATAGGATGTGACTGCACTGGCCAGCTAGTTCAAATACCCTCCCTCAACAATACACTCCACCTAGCCAGTGTAAATTAAGACCACCATTCAAAACATACACATGCATACAAAATAAAGTAATATTGTACAGATCATATACATCCTAGACTAACAGTGAACTAAATAGACATCATATAAGTATCTCACAACTATAATTGCTTACTTTTTTTTTTCCAAGTCAGCAAATCACATGAGGAGCCCTAATTTCCCGCTTAACAACACTATCTCGTATACTCGTGCAGCATCTAAAGATAAGCTTTGATGGTTTGCTATAGAAAGGGGACAATAATGAATCATTCTACAAAATCCTTCAATTTGAGTGAATAATCCTTTTAATATAATATGCCACTGGCAAATAAGCAAACATTAAATTAATCTTATCCTCCTTTAGTTAAGTTATTGGATACAACAAGGATATTCTATCTATCTAGGAACCTAGGGCTATAACCCTTGAATATAAACCATTGATACAAGTCACAAGACTGTACATAAATTGTATCCATATTGGAACAGTTGTGACGTATTCACAGAAACGGTCTATCCAGTATCCCAGATAAAAGCTCTCATTATGTAATAATGTGTCATACAGTTCGAGCTGCAACCATCCTTGTAGCCCATCGCTCCACAGTGGCATACATCACTAGTGCGCAAACTCCCTGCGCTGCCCCCCTCACCTCTAATGTTGCGCCAAATGATGCTGCGGGGCCATGTGACGTCACGTGACCCGCGTCATCATTTGACGTCACTTCTCTATGGCAATTGGTGTCCTTTGATGCCGCGTTGTCATAGAGACGCATGACTGGAGCCGGGTAAGTTTATAGAGGCCTCGCGCTCTCAGCATGGGACCTCTGTAAACGCCACACCCCCCAGAAAAGTTTCAGCGCGCCCCCCAGTTTGAGAACCGCTGGCATATATTATATTCCTCTTGGCTGACAAGGCTTTGGAATGAGCCTCCCCTATCTGTGAGGAAAACTCCCCCTAGTGAATGACTCCCTGCTCTTCATTCAGGCCTTCATAGTAACATAGTTACATAGTAGATGAAGGTTGAAAAAAAGACATGTACATCAAGTTCAACCTATGTTAAATTTCGAGAAAAGATACTTATCCTATCATTTTATTTATAGCATCTTGATCCAGAGGAAGGCAATAAAAAAAAACCTTAAAAAAAGTAACTCGGGAAGTCTCCAACTCTCCACCAGCATTGTGTCCTTGGCATCTCCAGACTGATTCTCCTGACCCAGTGAGACCCATGCAGTGTGGTGGTACTAGACTCTCTAACAGGTGAGGCTCTGAAGATGCTCTTCTGACTGCTTCTATTGCGGCTTAAAAGGCCACTATCTCTGTAGCTGTCCTACTCAGGAGTTCTCATTATAGTAACTCTGGAGTGTGTTTGGACCGGCTCAAGTGGAAGGTTCCTTGTGCATTCCTGATCAAATAGGTATGGAGAAAGTATGCCGTACAGAGTAGCGGGTTGCTAAATAAGGAACCTAAAGTGTATGTCAAAGGGAGCATTACTAATCCCATGCAAGAGACTGGCAATTTATCTTTTACTATGGGTAACAAGTTTAAATACCTCCCCAGGGTAGGTGTGAGAGCTACCAGGGGATGAAGTCTAGAGTGCAATTGTTTGCCACGAGTTCCTGTTTTTTTGTTTAAAAAAATTCCTGGCACCAATCCTTGTTATATTCAAGCACCCACTCCCAGCCTGCACCCAGCACCCGGCAAAGGCCTGAGAGGCTGAGAATTACCAATGATATAGTCAATCGGATATGACCTCTTTTAGAGCCGGGTAAGGAGGGTTACATTAAAAAAAATGTAAAAATTATCACAATCAGAACAGATGCTCTGTAACTATTTCAAAAATATAAAAATGGGATGTATATCACATTAAAAAACATACATTCACGCAAAAAAATACATCAATACACAAATTTAATCCAATAAATAAAAATGAAGAGCAATAAATATATACAATATACAAAATAAATTCAAGGTACTGCAAAAATAGTCTCTATTGATGAGTTATCATATATAACTCCCTACTGTATGTGTCTGGATCACATATATCATGGAGGGTAAATGGAACCGAGAGGAATCTTCTTCTGAGACACAGCCGGCCTAGTAAATCAGTTGAAGCAGAGGCACAGTACATGTTCTTCATCTTGCACAAGGCCCATCTAGAAACCACCGTAGACTACAGAATATATGCAGGAGAGTTTGTCATTACCAAACAGTCATATGGGTAGCTATTGCTTAAGAGACAGGATGACTTTCACCCTAATACAGTAGTTAGTAGGCAAATTTGAAACTGCAGCTGACTGGCCATTCACAGTGTATCTCAACATTGATCTATTTCTCCTCTGGTATATCTGTTTCACCATGTCCACTCTCTCCTCTTACCGGGCAGGACTGCTCATGCCTCAGATGTCAACACACTCATTCTCTCCTTCATGCCAGATGGCACCTGTGCTGGCTTTAAATGGGTCTTTAAACATATAAGTGACAGAAACCAGACTAGCATTCTAAGGCACCACACCCAACACACATTGTGCTGAGTGCCTGTCTGTGTCTTCTTCTGAAATACTTATATTTACTTTTTTTATTATTATTATTTCTTATTCTTTTTGACAATTTGGGCAACTTTTTGTTAGCCACTTTATTTGATTGATTATTTTTTAAATATCACTTATCATATTCAAAAGGTTTAATTGTCAATAATAATTGCATAGACAGATTTACTGTATGCACTGTGTTTTATGCATCATTTCATTTGGCAGGTGTCTGGGTTAGCTTATTTGGTCTAGGGGCTTTGCTTGACAAGACTGATACACCGGAATACAGATGTTGAGTATTATGTGGATCTTTGCTTGCCCATGGGGTGCTAGATATCATGTTCATACTTTTAAACTTTTTTTGTATTCCTGGAATAGGTGGTCCAGTAGGAGGTCTCTGTTACAGAAAATAAACATTATTTCGATGATTTCCATTTTGTGGGTCCTAGTAATTATAACTCATATCAGAGATGTATACAAGAAGCAACAGAGAAGCCCAATGCTACATCCACTATGACAAAAATGCACAGTAAAATACTTATATATTCTCTTGAAAAGGGGTCAATTAGTTTTACCCTTTGGCCAAAGCATTGTAAGCCTGTGAGCCATGACAAGGCAGACCCTGTTCACAGGTCCTAACACTACCAGATAAAATACTAATATACCTTTATTAGGATTAAAATTCTAATTTACCTCTATTAGGAGGGAGAAAGACCAACATTGGATCTATATCCAGTAAAATTAAAAGGACCTGCTGACTTGGGAAGTGGGGAGGGGCGGGCTTAAAACCTGGGAGGGAGGGGCCACTAACCTCCAGCAGCTGAGACAGCTGAAAATAAGTTAACAGAACACAGAACCCAAGCAAGCTCTTTTTGGGAACCGCTGAGCCCCCACAAAATATATATATGTATATGTGTCAAAAAGGAGAGCTATTGAGCGTGGCAATTGTATACAACAAGCCAGAGAGAAGCCCAATGCTACATCCAATATGACAAAAATACATAGTAAAATACTTATATATTCTCTTGAAAAATGGTCATTTAGTTTAACACTTTGGCCGAGACAGCTGAAAATAAGTTAACAAACAACACACAGAACCCCAGCAAGCTCTTTTGGGGAACCCCTGAGCCCTCATAGAGGTATACTAGTATTTTATCTGGTAGTGTTAGGACCTGTGAACTGGGTCAGCAAATCTACAACAGAATGGCTGAAAAAGAAAAGAAAAGAAAAAGAATCAAGGTGTTGCAATGGCCCAGTCAAAGTCCAGACCTCAACCTGATTGAAATGCTGTGGCTGGACCTTAAGAGAGCTGTGCATAAACAAATGCCCGCAAACCTCAATGAACTGAAGCAACGTTGTAAAAAAGAGTGGGTCAAAATTCCTCCACAATGATGTGAGAGACTGATAAAGTCATACAGAAAACGATTACTTCAAGTTATTGCTGCTAAAGGTGGTTCTACAAGTTATTGAATCATAAGGTATACTTAGTTTTTCACACATGGCTTCTCCATTTTGGCTTTATTTTTGTTAAATAAACCATGGCACAGTGTAATATGTCATGTGTTGTTGTTCATCTGAGGTTGTATTTACCTCATTTTAAGACCTGCTAAGGAACAGATGATTGTTATTATATCCTGATATGTAAAACCATAGAATTCAAAGAGGGTATACTTTCTTTTTCACACAACTGTATATACATATACATATATAAATAAAACGGAAACAGCCGTGATAGTGCAGAATAAATGAGTTCTTCAGTATTAGGTGATACCTTTTTATTTGGACTAACAATTTATGTCGTAGGACAAGCTTTCAGAAGTTTCCTCTCTTCCTCAGGTCGGCATCAGTATTGCAGACCTGAGGAGGAGAGGAGAACCCTCGAAAGCTTGTCCTATGACAAATTGTTAGTCCAAATAAAAAAGGTATCACCTAATACTGAAGAACACACCTACATATATATATATATATATATATATATATATATGTATACACACACATATACTGTACATATCTATATATATATATATATATATATATATATATATATATATATATATATATATATGTAACGGGTATTCCCCCCCCAATCGCAGATCTGATGTGGGTGCAAGGAACATACGGTGTTACCATAGGTGTGGTGCATTACCTGTTGGCTCGCAGGAGGGCTGAGCTTCCGCCACGGGGAACCTGGGGCAATTATACTAAGGGGTAACCACTTACTCAATTCAGCGCCTCCACCTGCGATGGCTCCCACCAGAGGGGGAGTGGTTCCTCGCAGGACAATACAATAATCACATACACGGGTATATAATAACTAAGGACTTTACTAACATGCAAACAACATATCACGGCAGTACCACAATATAACCTGTGTCCCTCTCTCGAGGAGACACCTACTGCGTCACGCAGGACGCTTCCCCAACACAAGGTGATCCCACCCAGTGTCCCGAGAATCCCCACCCAATGTCCCGCACTCTTGCAGAGAGTCAATGGGTGACTGCGCAGTCACAGTTAAGCTAAGGGCCCGGTGGTGCACTTATGTATTAGATACCTGCCGAGCACTCCGGTGCTCGGGTCAGCAATCTTCACAAAGGGTCAGACGTGTGATGAATCCGTCTGATTATCCAAGCGAACTCCGGCGTGTGCGCACCGCTAGGGCGGTCCCACTCTGGAATCGTCTCTGTGGACCTCAACGTGGGTCCAACCGCTTCCACAGGAACAGCAGCAGCCGCTGTGTCCCTATCTATCTAAGTAGTACTAACGTGACAGGAACCCTAACCTAGGGCCTGTCCCTGTAGTACAGCAACCTGTAGTGGCTTGGGGAACTCCTATGGGCCTGCAGGGGTTATGGCCTGTCCCACTCCCCTAACTACCCAAGTCCCTTCAGCCTCACTAAATGCTTGCAGCCAACGTGCTGCGCAACAAGGTGCCTGCCTGTCAGACCTCACAGCACTAACAGCCGTGACTCTGACAAGGCAGCACTCTATACTAAGGGCAGCGTCCCTATCTCGGGCCTCCCTAAGCACTTACCCACTAAACTAGTGGGGCGTTGGGGCCTACCTGGGGTGTAGGTACCTATATGGGGCAGAAGCTGCACTCGCTCCCCGCACCCTACTTCCCTACAGCTCCCTGACTCCAACTCTCTGTAACCTTCCTTTCCCCAGCTCCCACTAATGTAAGTGGCAGGGTCCCTATCCTGAGGGCTGCCCCTGGCAACACTCACCTTACTGGGGAGCTGAGCTATCTCGGACCAAGGGGGTGCTGGCCTAGTACAGGGGAGTCCCTGACTCCTGTACCCTACCTCCTTCCCTTGTCTGTTCCTTCCTCTGACTGATCTAACGTGCTCCAAGCCCGCCAAATGTATCTCTTTTCCCAGGGGTCTCCTAAGCCCTATTGGCTCCCTGGGGTCACATGGGGCTCGCAGAGGCTCTTGGGATATGTAGTCCCAGCTCAGAGCCTTCCCTGGTAGGCTAGGGGTTCGCGGGCTTTTCCCTACCTTCACTGCGCTTGCGCAAGCTTTCCCGGGCTGCCTCGACCTTCCCTCAGCTTTCCCTGCTCTCGCGCGAGCTATCCCTGTCTCGGGGGCTGTCCCTGCGCCTACGCGTCCCTGCGCATGCGCAACAGTGTCCTCAATGGCGGCGCCCTGCTTGTCCGGCCGCCGGGACCTTAGAGACGCGATCGCGGCCTTAGCAACCGCCCGATCGCGTCCCCGGCAACCGGCCGCAGGCAGGAGAAGCCGCGCTGCTCCCTGCTCCAGCCCCCACCCTTGGCAGCAGCCGTCGGGTCTCTCGACACCCGCGACCGAGCTGCCCAAGGGGAGGGGGATCTCCAGGAGCCACGGGAACTCCAGGCTACATATATATATAGCAACTGTAAATATTCATGTATATTCATTTGCATGTCTTAGACAGGTCTGCAACCCTGTCTTTCACCATTATCACCCAGAAAACAGCACTTCCACTGCAGCAAGGGATTCTGGGAAATGACATGCAAATGAGCACACAGTGCCACTTTTTATCTCATGCTCACATTACATGAGCAACCCTTAGTCAATGCATGCTGCTTTAAACACAGCTTTTAAGCAAGGACTTGGGAGATGCAAAGTCAGTTAACCCACTCACAGACATGTTTCAACCTTGATGGGTCTCATCAGTGTGAGGTTGGCTTACTGACATTTGCTCAAATGAGATAAGAGTAGGTAATCACCACGACTATTAAGGTTATGGTGGGTAAAAGGGGTTTTAGTCACTTTTTTTACCCACCATAACCTATATATATATATATATATATATATATAAACAGCAGATATTACCAGATCTTCATCCGGACTGTTTCAATATCGCATATGGGATAAGCATCATTGTTTCATTGTTTACAGAGTGCCTGCTGCCTTGTTTCATATATATATATATATATATATATATATATATATATATATATATATATATATAAATGACCTGAAGAAGAGAGGATAACTCTCGAAAGCTTGTCCTATGACATAAATTGTTAGTCCACTAAAAAAGGTATCACCTAATACTGAAGAACTTTTTTATTCTGCACTATTGCAACTGGACTAACACGGCTATTTTCTGCTGTGTGTGTGTGTGTGTGTGTGTGTGTGTGTGTGTGTGTGTGTGTGTGTGTGTGTGTGTGTGTGTGTGTGTGTGTGTGTGTGTGTGTGTGTGTGTGTGTGTACATACATAAATACCACACACTATGATTGTGTTTATGAATAGATACATACATACATACATACATACATACAGTAGATATGACCCATGACTGCATTCTTAATTTTAGCCTTTGAGCTGTGACTTTACCATGAAATTGTCTGCAGCTTGCTGAGACAAATTAGTGGAACGATCTGAATCCAATCATTAGTGATCATTAATTTAAGTAAAAACATTAGATGCAAATAATACATCATGCCACTTTTTCTTAAGGCTTTACATAATATATAAAATTGAATAATACTTTTTTATGATGTCATTTTCACACAGTTTTAAAGTATATTTAACCAACTAGTTCAATAGCAGCTCTTCCTTAAACCACCATGACTGCATTAGTGTTAAAGTTGCTGTTTTTGCTCTTCCATCTAAGACATGGTGGTGCTTTCAGTTTTTCAAAAAGGCTGTTTGTTTTGGTCTCTGTATTATTAAAGAAAATGCTTGTAATGGGACTTCTAACCGCCAGAAACATTATAAACAATAATCCGAACATTAGCAGCAGGTAAATACAGTAAATAAACATTGTAGGTATGTTATAGTACTCTTAACCTTTGTAATGTTGACAGTGATGTTGCGTGTACATCTGGCACAGGACCAGTGGGATCATTGTACAGGCCCCAAATAAGCTCAAAGTTAAATTCTAATACATTTAATAGTGAATTAATAATCAGGTGTAATTGAAACTTGAAACAGTCCCTTTTTGAAAACCAAGGTGTTACTGCCATTGCAGCTTAAAAACCTCATTCATCATTTCTGCTCTTGGTCATCTATTAAGAACTGTTCTTTCTTTTTACCCTGCTCCATGGCACAAATAGTCATTCTATACAGGTTTAGAGCAGTGGTTCCCAACTCCAGTTCCCAAGAGCCCCCAACAACACAGGTTTTAAGGATATCCCTGCTTCAGCACTGGTGGCTCAATCAGTGGCCCAGCCCTCTTGAGGGTTCTTGAGAACTGGAGATTTGGAACCACTGCTTGAGGGCAAGTTTCCTGAAAGCACAATACTGTAAGAATGGGTGTACCAATGTTTGGAGATACTGTAAGTTGCATAGTATGCAAACCTTATGAGGCCTCGAACCATCTCAAAACGGGTCCATTTTCAGTCACGAAAAAAGCTGCGACTCAGTCAGGGTTCACAGATAATGCTCCTTATACTAGGTCCTTGCAATTTCACTTAATAATTGTACAATTCTCTACAATCCCTACATTCGCATAATGCTGCAATGGCGCTTTGGGGGGGGCTTCGCATCTGAATGGGACCCCCCGATCCCCCCACAGTGTTAATCCTTCGGTGCTGCGACCGCTGCGGATGCATGACCGCTCGTGTTAGCGGCCCCCGAAGACATTAAAGCTTGCTACATCTGTAGATGTGTTTGGGTTGCGCTTTTGATGAGCCTTGTGGATACTGATCAGAATGCAGTATATTGATACTTTTCACAACGATTGCAGTATATACAGCGATATACTGTACAGCGGGGCATATGTATTAAGGCAAAAGTGGAGCAATGCTGGAGCAAAATAACTGCACTGTATGTATCAAAGAAAAATGTCACATTGAAATCAATATGATTTTTTTCTTTGGTACTTCTGGTGTGGTTTTTATTGCCACGGAATTGCTCCACTTTTGCCACGATACATTAGGGCTGATACCTCATGGCCTGTAAAAGTGGTGCAAACAACTGCACCAAATGTGTCAAAGAAAGAAATCCCATTGGAAACAACTCGCATCACGCACATGATGATGTCATTTGATGCACGGCGCCTCTTGCCCGCCCTCACGTGATGTTGACGTTGCATTGTCAATGCGCCGCGGGGTCACATGGTAGCAGGAGTAGACGCCTGCACTTATAGAGGCTCCCGCGCTCTCCTCTGGCCCCAGAAATCACAGTTCATTTAACCACCACAACATTAAACTGTGATTACTGTCCGTTGAAGAGTGTGTTTGTTTGTTTGTTATTAATTTTTTTTTTCTCTCTCTCTCTCTCTCAATAGTGTAATATGTCTGGTAGCCAAAAATACGCTCATTCTATTTTTGACGTATGTGGTTTTTTTTTATATCTTTTTAGTAACTTCATCTGTGATCCCCATGACCTGGAAATCTATCTGTCTTAAAGCCCACCTAAGAATACAGCAAAAAAGGTCAAAAGTCCTGTCCTGGGGCTCAAGAGTTGCCCAGCAGTGGGACAAGACTACTATGTAGTCTCAATGATTATTTTGAATGTAAAAGGCCTCCAAGAATACACAAAGGCATTCATCAATAGGACATGTAAAAGAAACCCAACAAAAAAATAATGAAATATAAAATACATACTGGTTTTGCAATGGGCTCGTCTGGGATCTGTAACTACCTGAGCAATTCTGCTGTTGAAGTCATGACAGGACGTGAAATAAGCGCAAAAGAGCACTAAAATCTATACAACTCTTACAGTGATAAGGTGAGGGTGTATACAAATATATACCAGTGATACAAACCATATCACAAAAGGATAGCACAGCCCAAATGGGACAAAAATGCAGCTCCTTTCCAGGGCTTATTCCAATCCCAGATACAAGAAAGATATTGGAGCGCAGAATGGAAGTCGTGACGTCCCAGTTATACGAAGTTCTTAGGAAATCTACACTGACGTACAGCAGATTTGAAAATGATAGGAGGATGCGCTATATGGTAAAATCAAATAACTATATAAACAGAACTATATATGACCTTTAACTGGCACTTTGAAGAACTAAGTCCTGGCCACGCATCTCTCAGAAACTACCCACCAGCCACACTCCTCCCTTTTGCTTCCCAACTCCTTGTGTGCTCATGAATGATGCATAGAGTACGTCCAAAGCGGCCTATCGCCTCCTTATTGCTAACTTCTAAGGTCAATACTCTCTTCTAATCCTCCTTGATCTCCCTGAAACGTTTGATACTGTAATTCTTATGTTATTTCCTCTTTTGACATCTGTGGCATGGCTATTCCACTGCTAGTCTCTTTGGTAGGTCCCTCCTTTGCATATATTCCTCTGTTTATTAGTGTCCTGCAGGGCTCAATTTTCACCCTTTTGTTTTCTCTCTCCCTTTCCACTGTAGCCTCTTACTGGGTGAGCAACATAATGCGGTTAGCTTAACCCAAACCATTGTGGGGGGGGGGGGAGAGTTGTAACATCTCAAGCTCACTATGTAATCTTGTATTTCCCAGCCACACAAATATAATGAATGTATTTTAAAACTGCATTACGTGTGTGCTGAGTGCTTCGGCTTATGCCTGTCTAAGGTTACAACTTGTGCTTTAAAAAGAAAGGTCAAAGTGTAATACTATATATAATAATATTATACAATAACATGCTAACGTTAAGGATAGCCACTACTTTTAATTTTATAAACATATAGTACAATACTGTTTTCTTAATAAAAATAAGGGTTCCTCTTTTGTCAGGAACAAGAATGCATGCGTTGGTTTAAAATAGTCTCTCCATCCTTTCCGTTGTAGATTTAAAGTTTCTCAAGTTAAAATGAGCCGCAGTGCAATGAATGTTTTAAAGCAGCAATCCGTGCTGCTCATTTACTGGAGGGGGTTGGGAGTCCTTACATGAGAGGCTCTGGGAGGTCCCTGCAGAGCTCCACTGCCCTGCTCCTGTTTGCATGGACCTCCCAGTTTGCTGCTAAATGTAATCAATAGGACAGCTGGGTTTGTAATTGCATAAAAAACTACCAATATGGCTGCTGGGGTCACCCACGGAAAGACCCAACGCCACCACCCGACGACGTCGCGCTTTTCTATTGGCGACCTCGTTGGCCACATTTGTAATGTTATACAAGAAACTACAAGACATTAAAGGGCTTATTCTATGTCGGCCAAAGTGACCGATCGGGACCTTTGCTGACGGAATTCCCCCGTTGAAGTCAATGAGGAATTTAGGCCAAAAACAGCCCACTCGGCCACTTCAGTTGGTATGGAGCAGGAGTGGCCCAACTCCAGTCCTCAAGGGCCACCGACAGGTCAGGTTGTAAGGATATCCCTGCTTCAGCACAGGTGGCTCAATCAATGGCTGAGCCACCGATTGAGCGACCCGTGCTGAAGCAGGGATATCCTTACACTTGAGGAGTTGGTCCCCCCTAATATAGAATTAAAAAAACTAAAAGTTAATTTTACCAGCATCCGGAAGGTCCTTAGAGCTGGGAGAAGCACTGTTGAGCTCAACGGGACCACCTAGACATTTTAAGGTACTGTAAAAAGATGTGCCAGTCAAATCTCAGGCCAATCCATAATAACAGAAGGTATAAATCATGGCCATTATTCTTTCATGTATTTATAGGGTAAACATAGAACCTTGTACTGTTGGTCTGATGTGAACAACAGAAAATAGCAGAAGAGCTGACATTGCTGCTTAAGCTACGGCCCCAGTCACTGTGCACACACACGCGTCGGAGGGCCTGGTGGCGTGTGCGCCAGTTTAAGCCGCGACCTGCGGTCCTAGGGTCACGATGGGACACGCGGCCAGGAAGCACCGGGGGAGCAAAGACAAGATTTTTGGAGGGGGGGCTTGGCGTGGGTGCGGCCATGACATCACGTGGCTGGTTCGCCCTCACTGGCTGAACCGCCGCTGTGACATGGCCACTGCGCCAAAAGACAAAAATCTTGTCTTTTGGCAAAGGGGGTCGTGCGTCATGTTTTGTGCGTACGCGCACACATGCCGACTGGGGCCGGCCCCATAGAGGGATGTACTTTGTGTGCGGCTCGCACGCCGTCGCGCGCACAGCCGCGGCCAGTGGGGACAAAGCCTTAAGTGGGTGGTCCTTCATCAGGAGTTAGAGACAAATAACCCATTACTCCCCTGTCTTGCACAGATCCCCACATTTTCACGGAAACAAGAGACCGGTGAGACTTTAAAAGCTCTGTTCTGTTCATCTACGGAAAAACTCTCTTGTTGGTCCACAATAGGTGCAATCCCATATAGCCAGCAAAAAAAATTATATTTTGCAAACCATTTAACAATCTAATTGTCTCACTTAAACTAATGTAACCATGCTAAGAGCAAATATTTGGTTTCTTTTGTTTCTCTAGAAATTAAATACAAATTGCATTTTTTTAGGGGCGTCTGTATAATGGAAGTGTTTCTCAATCAAGTGTTTTCTCTACCCTTACCCCACGAAGCCCTTATCAGTGAGCCAATACAGATAGGGGAAGAGGGTGAAAAAGGGGGTCTTGGCTGTGCAAACTCTTGTTGAACCCATAGTAACATCAGACAAAAGGGAGCAGCCAGCGGAAATCAAACCAATCCCACGTCTCAGCTCACCGTGTTTACAAACTGACTTTAAAAATGATTTCAAAATACATGGTGTCAGATTTGTGTACAAAAGGCATCAATCACCCAGATGTAACCCCTTAGCCATCTCACTGCCATTAGTACACTTTGCTCCTAGGAGGCATTGTCCTTTTAAAAGGTATCAAAACCTACAACAAATCCACATTTCTCCAGGACCAATATGACTACGCTCATTTGGAATGAATTCTCTATGTACAGATGTACAGTATGTCAGCAAGTGGCTGTGGATGGGCCTGTTAAAGTCTATGTGGACCTGTGTGCATGTATCTGAGCTGACTCATTTGTATGTACGCAAATGTCTGTAAGAGCAAATGTTTAAGGGTCTCTGAGTGGCTCAAGTATCTTTTTGTGCCTGTGTTCAAGTACGTGCAAGTATATAATGAATAATACATACTGTTTATACTGTAACATGGTAACACAGTTGCCGAGGCTGAGAAGAAGACGTTTGTGTTAAAGTACAACCTTTCGTTTAAAGCCATACAGGCATACCCCGCATTAATGTACGCAGTGGGACCGGAGCATGTATGTAAAGCGAAAATGTACTTAAAGTGAAGCACTACCTTTTTCCCACTTATCGATGCATGTACTGTACTGCAATCGTCATATACGTGCATAACTGATGTAAATAACGCATTTGTAACAGGCTCTATAGTCTCCCCGCTTGCACACAGCTTCGGTACAGGTAGGGAGCCGGTATTGCTGTTCAGGACGTGCTGACAGGCGCATGCATGAGCTGCTGTTTGCCTATTGGGCGATATGTCCTTACTCGCGAGTGTACTTAAAGTGAGTGTCCTTAAACCGGGGTATGCCTGTATTGAATTAGATGCCTACTTATTTTAAATGGATCCTGAGCTAAAGTGCAACATGGGCCGATTCTGTGTCACGGGAGAAAAATACATTTGACTTTAGAAAATGGTTGTCCTATATCTCCCTGGGACCATAACCTGGTTTAAGGTTGAACTTATTCTGCATATGACTTAACATCCTTCCTTTCTAAAAAGATATCAGCAAAGATAAAGAACAGGTCCTCAACCCTGCCTTTGGAGACCTTTCTGAGATGTGAATATGCTCATAACTGTTCTTTATTATTAATGTACTCTGTGCGGTGGAGAGTTTGTGTCACTTTTATTTTTTTACTTGCAGTAACTTGTTTGGGTACCTGGGATAAAAATATATGAGAGAGAGACAGAGAAAGACAGACAGAGAGAGAGACAGACAGAGAGACAGACAGAGAGAGAGAGACAGACAGAGAGAGAGAGACAGAGACAGAGACAGAGAGACAGAGACAGAGACAGAGACAGACTGACTGTGTCTGCCATTCATTTCTGCACAGGAGAATTCTACATTTTTATCATTCCCTTATTGTAACTGAATTTAGAGGAAATGCATTTTATCTGCTTCAAGGTGGGATTAAATGTTCATTTGATAGTTTATGGTGGGGAATTCCCCTTTGTGTTGTGCCTGCATATAATTGTACAAAGTAATCTTTCCATTTTAGCTCTGTTTCTGTTGGGTGTTTTGGACGTTTCCCTGGAGAATTTGTATCCAGCTTTGATTTTTTTTTTATATTATTCGTGCTTTGCAGTTTCATATTATAGAAAGGGTGTTAAACCAGGGAGAACCCTGATTGGCAGGGAGGAATTTGGGATGCTTTCCTTTATGGGACATAGTTGTCAGATGTTTTACAGGGTAATTTGTTGTTTGCTTCCTCTTGATCAACAAAACTGTAAATATAAGATGAGTATCTCATCTAATTAGAATTTAAGGTTGAACTCAATTGACATACTGTATATTTTGCCAACCTAATGTACTATGTCACTACTATATGTAACTATATCATCTTCAGGTTTGGGAACATTTTCTTCTATTCCTATCTCCAAGTAATTAATGGACAAGTTAAAGAGCAATGATCACAGTAACAAAACGTGTGATACTCCACTTACAACACTAATCTAATCACTCTCCATTGACAGCTGCCTATCTTCAAACAGTTCTCTATTCAGGTGCATAATTTGCCACCGAACCCCATGTCTTTTGTTTTGCAACCTCCTCTGTGGCACTGTAACAAAGACCTTTGCAAAGTCTAAGCAGATCCCTTTTACTGCATTACCTCTGTCACAAGCCCTGCTTCCTCCTTGAAAGCTAAGAAGCTAATGAAGTTTGCCCTGTAACCATACTATATAATAATTCTATTAGAAGGGGTGGCCCGTTAGCTTAGAGCCTGATGGTAAGAACGCCAAGGTGAGGGGCCATTTTGCAAGCTTTCTTTGCATTCATAATTCTATTACAATTAGGAGCTGTTTTGAATCTTCGCCTTAATAATGATTTAAGTCATTTCCTTCAACTAATATTAATTTAATGAATTCAAATTCCTAGCCTATAGCAAATAAAAATATCACCTGGGAGGACATTCACATGTCTCATACAGGTCTGCTACCCTGCTTTTCCCCCATTCTCTTTTAGCATACAGTGCTTAGACTGGAGCCAGGAATTCTGGGTAATGACATGCAAATGAGCACACAGTAATTCCTAGTTTCTAACTGAGGCATCTGATTTCACCATTCTATGGTATGGAAAATGTAGTCATAGATTGCTTTAAAATAATATAGTATAGCCAACCAGTGACGGAACTGAAGTCCTTAAAGGAGCGTTCCCCATTTGCTGCCTATTTTGTTTTTTTATATATATATATAGGTGGGAAGCAAGGGGTCTCTTGAGCTGAACTGCATTTATTTCACCCCCGGGGACACCACCTGGTTTGCAAGATACATACTAAGGAATGTGCCGCCCCGCAGGAAGTATCTCAGGAACAGGGGGTTCACAGAGCTGAAATGAGTGTGGTTCAGCTCCGGAGACCCCCCTGCTTCCTACAGATGTAATAAAAAAAGGGGGTCAAGAAAAAACAAAAAGGAGCAGGAGGAAGTGCTCCATTAAATATCCCTCCTAGGACCTTGTAGTTGTTAGTTACCAAATACCAATTAGAACAGACACAGGAATGGGCAGACTAGGTGAGCAAGAGGTTCCTCTCTGTCTTCAAATTCTTCCTTTTGAGGGTTTTTACCATGTGTGCTGAGCTGTTTCATGACTATACTGCGTGTCTGCATGAGAATCTACAGGTTAATGTTCAATTCACACTGTTTCTCTTGTGCTCCTATAACTAGCTTATTTGACCATCGCCAGGCAAATAAAAGGGGAAAGAATGGAAGTATTGGAATAAACACCAATTTCAGAGACCTGATCGAGAACAGAAAAACCATCAGTTTGCCAAAGGATATAAAGAAATGAAAAAAATCATGTTATGGGGGGATCTAAGGATATACATACATTTACAAAACCATGTTCTGGGTAATCAATAGAAAGTTGATCACATGTATAAGTTAGTTATATTTATTTTTACCAGGTCAGTTTATAAATACTCAAATTTTCGCAAATAAGTTTGTTTGATAGCCAAAGACAGAAGGTTCTTGCTTTGCTATTTTTTTGCCGTTGTTTATCAACCTTCGAATGTAGTTATTTATAGTATATATATGTTGATGCAGCCTACAACACGAACCATTAAAACACAGTTTTCTGAAAAACCTGTACTTAAATAGGGCATATAACCCATGGTCTTTTTTTTTTTCATTTACCTTTTGTCCCTGCCTTCTGACTCCGAGATCTGACCCTCGGTAAGTGGTTAATGAGGGTGAGAAAAATGGATGAATATTGTGTGAGAGAGAGAAAAAAAAGCATGCAAAAGGTCAAAAGAAGATTTTAGAATGGAAATTCTAGTGGCTAAGCCTGTTCATGCTGTGCATGCCTGGCCCACCCAGCTTCACACATCTCAAAAGATGCTATCATTTAAGCATATGCATTGTGAACACAAAGGCGGAATTAGCCTTTGAAACTGTGATGTGCAGCTGATTCCAGTAAACCATGCATTTGTGTGCTGTTCCAAGATCATTTTGTACATCTCTTCTGCCTTTACTTGTGTACATGTTCTAATAACATCCCCAACGTATTCTTCTTCTCTTGTGATAATATATTTCCCAAACAATCACATTTGCTAACGTTTTTACTTAGTGGCTCTGGTGGTTGAGGCACTTGGGGTATGATTGATTCTTAAAAACCTTGACATAGGATGCACTGTGAGGTTTTGTTTAATGATATATATGGGTGGGTAAATTGACTATTTTCCCTGAAATAGGTTCACGTTTCCCTCAAAGCCTATTTTTTCCTTTAGCATAAAATCAGAAATTTCAAAGGAGGAGGGTATTATCCGTCAAAGAGAAACATCAGGGGGCCAACAGAGACGCCAGTGGGAAACTGTATTGCATTTGATACGCATTAGCCAATCAAAGACAAACAGCCTTTAAGTGCTGAAAGACTGAGGCAGCTACTATTATGTTCTATGTAATAGGCCTACTGGGGTCTCACTGGGAACATTCCAGGCCTGCTGTACTAGACCCTGGTTAAGTCTCCTGGCCAGGTCCTAATTCCATAAATCACCAAAAAGGGATACTTCTTAACACCTCAAATTGAGATAAAATACCTTAATTATCTAGTCTACAGCTACTTGTCCTGTCCTCAGGCCATATATTATTTGTAAAGGGACTAGGCCTAAGCAGAGGCATGCTTTATTGCTCTGTGACAGCTCGCCACATGAGAGCAAACTTATTCTTTTTTTTCCTTTTTAAACCTTCTTTTAAAAAAAAAAAAGGTTGACTTTCACTAACCTGTCAATCAGATTGTTTTTTTGTAAAGAAGATGTAAACCGCCTGCCTGTTAAGGTCACAAATCAAGAATGAGAAGTTCTCCTCCCCCTCTGCCCTGGCCCAGTGCTTAAGACATACTGATTAGGCCAATTATCATTACTTAATGGCTTTTCAAATACCCTCAAATACCCTCCCTTTCAAACTGAAAACAAAAAAAGGCAATGATGTAGCACAAAGCCACCAGAAGCATCTTGCATCCACTCAATTTTCATTAGGCCACGGGAATCTCAAATGGAAATCTTGACCTAACTTTGCCCACTTTAGTAAAGTAGTAACAAAATGTGTGAACGTTTGGGTAGCAGTGATGCTTAAAAGTTGAAGCATTTGGTGCCTGTCCCCAGTGTGCCTCTCCTTATTATGTATCTATTTCTAACATGGAATAAGTTACCAATTACATTTCTGCCCTCATATTGATTTAAGGGTTTTGCTTCTCTTCTGGGAAGCTATTAAAAAATAGCAAGAAGTGGGGAAGGGTGGTAGCGCCTCTTCACACTAATCCGCACATTTTAATCTGTGTATAATCCTTCTGGCGGCACCCCTGCTGCCTAGGACAAACCTTAACACCTGAGCCCTGTTCAGCCAACAAGAGGCTTGACCTCTGGGTCTTTAAATGAGAGGTATTCTATATATCTATGAAACACAACCCTGAGAAATTGGATGAGCAATCTTAAAAGAATCCTAATGTAACAAAGGAACCCAACAAAAGCCAAATCCGGTTGAGCGAGAAACTAGTAACCAATTTAAAGGTGATATTTTACATATTTACATGAAACATCTGATATGGTCGCACAGACCTGTTCAAGGCAGATGTAGAAGAGTGAACATCAATTGTATTGAGTATGTGCAGATGTGATCAAAAATGTTATGGTAATGAAGTAAATATTAGGCTAACAGAGCCCACCTCTTCTTATGGTCCATATACTGTATACAGCCTATAACTCTTGAATAGTGCAACTACCATAATAATAATAATAGCATGTTTTTGTATAGCGCTGCTAGTTATACGTAGCGCTTTACAGAGACATTTTGCAGGCACAGGTCCCTGCCCCGTGGAGCTTACAATCTATGTTTTTTGGTGCCTGAGGCACAGGGAGATAAGGTGACTTGCCCAAGGTCACAAGGAGCCGACACCGGGAATTGAACCAGGCTCCCCTGATTCAAACTCAGTGCCAGTCAGTGTCTCTTACTCACTGAGCCGCTCCCTCCCCCATAGTGGCAAATTGAAAATGTATTCCTTTGGCAGTGTCAACTAGAATACTAGATTGTATTCCCCTACACAACGCTGACAGTGTATTGGCACTGTACATCCCATTTTGCAGGAATCCTATCAAGTCCCTGCCCTGTGTCTTTGCCATGTTCACACAGAGGTAGCACTAGGATTTGAACCAGACTCCCTTGCTTCAAAATCAGTGTCCTTGTTTTCAGAATCTGGGCCTTTACACACTGAGCTGCTCCTTCAGACCAACTGAACAAGTTACTTACAAATGATGCAAATCTGTTAGCACTGAGATATACAGTTTGCAGTAGAGATTTTTTTTATCACAAGTTAAACAGAAATTTTGACCATCCAAAACGAAAATCTTGATATATCTTCTCATCATGCATGCATCCTGCTGCTCCTCTGTTGGGTATTTATGTGGGGAGAGTGGGCTTAGTCAATCGGCAGGCAGTGGTGACTCATAACACTGTCTTCTCCTTCAGTAACTTGATGCAACCGTATCTTAATACAGACTGACTCAGACTAAAGGGGAACAAACTGCAGACCAGACAGGAACATGTACACAAGAAGGCCTCTGAGGAGACACACTTATGCATGTTATCCACGCTTACACAACACCTGAGCTCCTTGTGTTGCTCTGTAAGCCCTTCCCAAATTGCAATGTGGAGTACGGAGACTAGCTAAATACATTGGCATTGAGAGGCAAACTGGATTGATACATACTAATAGAGTCCATAGAAGCAAGGGAAGGGAGAAAAAAGGGGGTTGACAAACTCTTGTTGAATACACAGTGACATCACACAAAAGTGAGTAGCCAGGGGGGTACTCCGGTCATGATGTGAACAAACTGACTGTAAAGTATTTCAAAAATACTTGACGATGTCAGATTTTGGTAAAAATGCATTAATCACCCCTTAAACATGTTACTACCATTAGTTCACTTTGATCGTAGGCGGGACTGACTCTTTAGATAGAGTCTCAAACACCCATGTCTGCAAACAAAAGATTAAGGCGCTAATATATTAAGTGCAATGTCTTTAGTGAATTTACCTCGTGAACTATATTTATAACTAGCTGATCTACCCGGGGTTGCCCGGGATTTAATTTTCCCGGTCCCCCCTGTCTCTCTGCTCCCCCCCTGTCTCTTTCTCCGCTCCCCCTGTCTCTTTCTCCACTCCCCCTGTCTCTTTCTCCGCTTCCCTCTCTTTCTCCGCTCCCCCATCTCTCTCCGCTCCCCCCTCTCTCTCCGCTCCCCCCCTCTCTGTGCACCCCCCTCTGTCCACTCCCCTCTCTCTGCTCCCCCCCTCTCTCTGCTCCTCCCTCTCTCTCCGCTCCCCACTCTCTGTGTCTGTCCCCATTCCCCTCTTTGTGTCCCACTTCCCCTATCTCCCCCACTCTCTCTTTTCTCTGGCGTTCCCCCCCCTTCACATTAATGTGGCCCCCCTGTGCACAGAGCGGCCCCCCCTCCCATTCCGCCGGCTTAGTGGGGGGTCGCTCCCTCTCACTCTCCACTCCCCCCCTCTTTCTGCTCCCCCTGTCTCTCTGTGTTCCCACCCTCTTTCCCTATTCCCCTCTCTGTCTCCAACTTCCCCTCTGTCCCCCGTCTCTTGTGTCTGGCATTTCCCCCTTCACAGTAATGCATCCCCCCCATTCAGAGCGCCGGCCCCCCTGTTCAGAACTCCATTTCCCCCCATTCACAGCTGGGCCCCCCCGTTGACAGGCAGTGGGGGTGTGCAGGCAGAGGCGGTGCGCTGCGGTGGCGGAGGCGGGTAGCGGCGGTTTGCTGTGGGGGGAGGTTGTTCACAGGCACGGGGTGGTGGCGGTGCGGTGTGCTGCGGGGGCGGGTGGGGGGCTGGTTCCCTGTGGGGGTGGCGGCGGTGTGCTGCAGTGGCGGCGGCGGGTTGGTTTTCAGCGGCAGCTCCGTGGGGGGGTGCGGGAGAGTGGTAGGCGGTAGGGTGTTCACAGGCATTGGGGGTGGTGGCGGTGCGCTGCGGGGGCGGGGGTCTGGCTTCAGGCTCAATGGGGGTAGCGGCGGTGGCCGGAGGGGCTGGTTCCCGGCTCCTGGCTCACTGGGGGGGGGCGGCGGTGCGTTAAGGGTGGTGTGATGTCAGCCCACTCCGCAGGCCAAGCCAAACATTTTTTCACTTTTATATATATAGACATTAATTCTACTGCAGCCTAGGTGAAAAGGGGAATCTCTACCCCCTATAATTGTGCAAGAAAAGGGAAAAGACCCTGGTGCATGAATTAGGATCTGATATATGTATATTTTGAAGCAATACTGGTATAACCGAGGTTGCTGAAGAAATGTATATGCAGTTTGAAACATAAAAATTTAATAAAAAACAACAATACAATTAAATGATTACTAACACTAGTATTTCACAAAACAAAATATTTGTAAACCTATACCTTGATTTAAGCTTAATCAGTTACCTGCAATCTACAGTTAATAATATACAAATTGACACCATACTGTATAACAACAGAAAATCCAGAATTGGACAGGGCTATTGGAAAGAGTGCAATATTTATGCATGAACAGATTAGTTCCCAAATGTCCTGATCCTTACCGAATTGCCTAGTTGGTGGATAATAGGCACCCTGGCCCAAATATAAAAACCACAAAATACTGGAATGCCTGTGTTTTAGAAAACCACTTTGAAGGTGTACAGTATTTGGTAAGGTCACAGAGTTGATGTGGTCATATTGTGCCTTGTGTTTAGACCTGACGATTTGTAGTTGTTTATCTTCTTAAAAGTGTCGATATCTGAGTAAAATAACTCGCTCAGAGGTATATTACTTCTCTTTAGATTTATGCGTTTCTTCGTGTCGTTTTCTGGGAGAAGGGATCCATCTTGGCTGTTTCAATATGAGCTGTGTGTGGGTTTGGGTACCGGCAAAATAGATTTTACAGTCGTACCCCAGGGCTCCGCTGCATGGACCAGAGTTTGCGGTCGTCGCGTCCGCCCAGCGCTATGCCACAGATCTCTCCTCAATGCTCCACTGTATGGGTCAGAGTTCGCGGTCATCGCGTGCACCCGGTGCGGTATTGGTGCCTCTTCTGGTACTCCTCTTTATCCACAGCCTCACACGGCAATCCTATCACCAACTCCCGCAACGGACACACCAAGTTCCACTTCCTCATCGGCCCGTTTGGAGCCAAATCAGGTAGGGGCTGTGCAGGTAATCTTCTACGGGTGCTCACAAGACATAAGTAGCTCACCCTACGCGTTTCACCAGGTTCTGGCTTCCTCAGGGGTATACAGCACCCTTTTATAGCGATCACACATGTGAAAAGTGTTCCATTTAAATTGACACTTTTTCATCTTTTTGCTTTTTTGTTTGACTTGGCTTATAATTGTGTATCTTCATACAGATACGAAATGTTTAATTGAATATGCAAGTATGCAAGGACCCATAATGTATTTTGAGAGGATCATTTCAATAATCACTTCATGCTGAATGTATTTTGTACATCATATCAATAAAATTTACATTTACAGCGAAATATGGAGAAATAAGCAGTAATAAGCAGTTGATGTAACCTGCATTTTGACATACTTTATAAAAGATGTATTATCATTGTGCTATGCATATAATTGTAGAATGGAATGCTTGATTTTGCTTGACATCTTTGGATTACATTTGTTGCACATTTGTGACAATTTTGTATATATCAATAAAGTAACATAATGTTACTTTAGGTCACTTTAAAATGTCTTTGGTTTTTCTAATCAAGCTTTTCAGATACTAGATTTATTCTACATATATACTTATTTTACAGTTGGAAAAATACAATTTTTGCCTATTATTGGCTTTTGTTATACATTTTCGAGATCAATTAATATAATGCTTTAATAAATGCTTGTGTATATATAAACCGAACTTGTTGAGAGAGCCAAAGATAGAATAATGCATTTATAATACTTTTGATTGGATACTATTCAGCTCAGTGCGCTATCAGACATATTTTTTCAGTGCACTCTGAGTATACTGTCATAATTATATATCACCACAGCTATATTGGTGTATCTAAATTTATTCTCTCATTTTTTTATTCATTATATTAATGCAGTATCTGATTAAATGTCAATTTATTGCAATATAAGGTTTGACTATAGCTATCCCAAAAAGAAAGAGAAACCTCTATGCAATGTTGACTCACCCCAATACAGGCTTACGACCCTTCCACACACTCATTACCCCCTGCACTCCACCATCATCCATAACATTCTACAGATCTCCCCTGATCCCCTGTACATCCCCCATTATACCTTATCACCTCCTGCACAACTCCCCTATCATCTCCTATTCACCCGCCACACTATCCCCCAAACCTCCCTGAACATCCCCCTAAATCCCCCTTGCACACACCACTATGATGGTTTCCAGAGGAGACTATAGTGTACCTGTTTTCAGTTGAGATAAATGGGACAAATCTTTCAGGAACCTCTGTTACACACAGGAACCATGCTGTCTAATTCTCCTGATGCTTTGGTAGTCTTTTTGGATAATTGTCCTGACTAACCCACAAGGGAAATGTTGTGACTGCTCCTTTTTCTGATACCGTATCCTATCCCTGATCCAATATATTGAACTCCTATAGGACAGTTCCACAACTAGAAACTAGAGCTAAAGAATTGAAACTAAAGAGTGACTGGGATATTTATAGCATGTGATCTAAGCCACTCCCCCTTTTGCTAAGCTACCTACAGGAAGAGAGAAGACCCAAGTTTAAATGGGCAAGACATTATTCCCACCAACTTCCTAAACAGTAACAAACAAACTGGGCTCCATGGTTGGACAGTCCACTCGAAGTAGTGGGCTGGATCATGCTTCTCTAGAAGTCCACCATACAGCACTTTCATGCAGTGAACCCCTTTATAGCCATTGCTGTCCACATACTTGACGCGGTCTTTAGAAATGCTGTGGCTCAGGTGCTACATGCTTAATAAATGGTTCACACGTTCATACAGAAGGCCTAGCGCTTCCTAACTCTGCACCATTATAGGTTCTTTTGCTGTATGGTGGGCCCAGTTCAGACAGTATCTCTCAGTCACGTCCATTATCTCAGTAACTTAAGGGTAATCATACCCTCATGTCTCTTGGACACATTCTCGGGTGGCTGACGGCACAAAATGCGTGGTTAGATTTCTATGGTGAGGTGGCCCGGGTATCACCCTACAGATTACAGGTTCTTCCTTTATGATATCACTAACCCAGCCTGCTTCAGGCACTTCCTGATTGAAATGTACTTAATTGCGAAAGGAGACAAAGTAATAGAGGTAGGCCTCATTTTCCTATATCTTAGTTAAGGGGCCTTCCCCCAAGGATTAGGATGAGTTGAACACGTGAGCCGCTGCAAAAGGGGCCCAGACTGACTGTATTTCACTGATGCTCCAAGACTAGCTGTGTCACTCAGCGGTGCAATCTCCAATGCCCTGCAGACATCTGATGGAGCACCCTCCTGAGCGGCAGAAACTCAATACACACTAGGAGTGATTGGTGCTCATTGCTTTGTTGCAACTTGAATAAGTTTTGCAAAAACAGTTTCTAAAGGCAACATTATAAAAACGAAAGCACGAAAAATCAGCATTTCCACTACTAAGGAAATTTCCCATTATCTAGAAAAATAAATACATGTGGTGTAATCCCTTTCTGGGATCAAATTTCAAAGATAAACTAGGATAAGTATCCTCGCATCAGCCATAGAGTATGTCTAGGTGACTCAGGGTCATCCCTTAAGGTTGGAGAAAAGGAGATGTCACCAGCAACAAAGGAAAGGGTTCTTTACAGTAAGGGCAGTTACAATGTGGAATTCATTACCCATGGAGACTGTGATGGCAGATACAATAGATTTGTTCAAAAAAAGGTTGGACATCTTTTTAGAAAGGAAAGGTTTACAGGGATATAACTAAGTAAACATGGGAAGAATGTTGATCCAGGGAATAATCCGATTGTCAATTCTTGGAGTCAGGAAGGAATTTATTTTTCCCCTTATAAGATATTATTGGATGATATGACACTGGGGTTTTTTGTTTGCCTTTGTCTGAATCAATAAGGAAGTATAGATATAGGATAAAGTATCTGTTGTCTAAATTTAGCATTGGTTGAACTTGATGGACATATGTCTTTTTTCAACCTCATCTACTATATGTAGGTGGTGGTGCTCCTTGGGTAGGTATATACAGTGGTCGACAAATCACCAAAAAATCTACTCACCGAACAAAAAAATCTATTCGCTACATAGTACCACACGTGTGCTGCTTGAGCCAATAGGAGCTCACTACAATTTTAAATCTACTCGCCAGGAGTGTGCAAATGTATAGGTTTGTCGAACACTGGGTATAAATATAGACTAAACAAGAGAAATGAACCCAATGTGGGCATTCTGCCACAATCTGGATGATTAATGATGAATTAAGAAGTAGATCTTATGAGTGAGTGTATATAAGGTATGCCGTATTGTGGTGAGAATACCCTGTTGGATACCTGCCCTATATGTACAGGGTCATGATTTATGGTGTATACATGGAGAATAGACACTTAATAGATATATTCTATATAGCACACAGTACAATGTGTTTTTGTACAGTGGGGATACTATGAATGCACTGATCTTAATGTGCAGATCTACTTCACCCATGTGGTCTTTTACTGAACCCTCCTCCCAACCCTCCCTCCCCTCCTTTTTGACAACCCACACTTCAGGAGTTCTATATTCATTAGGATAGATGTGGGATACACTGATATCCGTCTATCCCTATCTAATTGTAGATCCGGGGTTCCTATCATAGCACTCCATACAGGATCATTTGTGCATCAATTCTTGATTTTAACACCCAATATTTTAATATTCGTTTTGTATATATATATGTGAGGGAAATTATACTAACATTATCTAGATTTTGAATTATTGTATTGTGTACATCTTCTTGGATTTCCACAAAAAATGTTTTTTAAAAACTGACAAAACAGTAACTATGGTACTGAGGACTAAGGCCTCGGGCATGGTCAGCGCTTATGCGCTGACCCGTGCTGAGGCACGCTGCTGCTCGGCAGTGAGCCCCTGCAGCCGCAATGAATGCGGCTTTAGCAGGGGCTCGCGCACGCTTCCGCAAGCGTGCGGAAGCGTAAGTCTTAGCGAAATTTTAAATTCAAGCGCTCAAGGGAGTGCAGGGCCCGTCACGTGAGCGGTTCGCCCAATGAGGGCGAACCACCTCCGAGACGTCACAGTCCCCCCCGACATGCCCCCAGACGGCGCATGGTCTAATGCCAGGGAAAGCACCCGCTTTCCCTCAGCCTCAGTGCGCCTCCGCCCGGCTCCATTCACCCTGGACGCAGCCTAAGGCTACATTTCTAAAGCTACCAATGACAGAGGTACTGGTCAGAACCAACTAACATCATTCTAGCCTCAGTCACTACTTTTAAATATCTGGGCATATGGCTTGACTCACATTTAACATTTGGGTTGCATATTGATACTCCGACATCCAAAACCTATACCAAGCTAGGTATACTTTACAGGAACAAATCCTCCCTAATCCTGCTGGTCAGATAGCGCATCGCACAGCAGATGCCAATGCGAATTATAGACTAGGCAGACATAGTATATGGTACAGCACCCCAAATTCACCTTGGCAAACTAGACACCCTCTACAACTCAATATGCCACTTTGTTCAACAATGTAACTACAACACGCATCACTGCAAAACGTTCCAAGAATTAGATTTGCCATCACTTGAGTCCAGGCGCAAGGTGCGTTTTTTCAAATACATTTTGGACACGCTACCCGCCTATCTGACCAAGCTACTCACCCCTACCACACGCAGCACTTATCACCTTATATCTGACTACAAAATACTGTCCACAGTCCCAATGCTCAACATCGAAACCGGTCCTTCTTCCTTCTGTTACTGTGCACCTCATGACTGGAACAACCTACAATAGACTCTCAAAGCCGCAATCATTCTAAATTCTTTCTAGACTTCAGCTGTCTCAGATTTTAATCTTGTCTGTAACTGTTACATACGGTCATAACATATATTGTTTCTAACTGTCCATGAAATGTCTGTTAACATTACTTTCAACCTCTGTTCATATAAAGTAACCATGTATTGTCACCATACCTCTGTGCCCAAGACATACTTGAAAACGAGAGGTAACTCTCAATCTATTACATCCTAGTTAAACATTTTATAAATAAATGAAATACTGTTGTATTTTTGTAGTATAGAGTGGAACTCCTTTGTAATGTTGTGGAAGTGGCAGATCCTGCCACACACAGGGTAATTATTCCGGCGTCCGCATGCCATTACTTACAATGTTTTATTAATGCAGAGTTCAGTTACAAGCAACAGGTACAACATTTCAGGATAACCCTTTGTCAGGTAAATCACTCAGTGAGCGATATAGATATTTAAGTTTTGTATATATAAGATGATCAAATTCTCATATTCTGCCATGATCATTCATTGTATTACACACAAAATTCTCCTCCTCATTTTTAAGGCTAAACACTCCTTACATCTCAGCCCAAATTTCTCGCTATACACCTACCCAACACTTGAGTTCTGCTCAAGGATGTCTTCTCTTCACCCCTTTTGTATCTAAAGCCCTCTCCACCTTAAACCTTTCTCACTCACTGCCCCGAACCTCTGGAATGCCCTTCCCCTCAATATCCAACTAGCAACCTCTCCACCTTTAAGATCCATCTTAAAACCCACCTCCTTAACGAAGCATATGGGTAGTTCCGTGGCTGATACTATACACCTCATATATCGACCATGGCCCCTTGCAGGCGCACTTACCAGAACAACTGTCTCTGTGCATTCTTCCTACTTACTACTTAGATTGTAAGCTCTTCGGGGAAGGGACTACTTTTCCTGTTGTTACTTTTATGGCTGAAGCGTTTATTCCCATCATGTGCTATATTATTATGTCACGTGTATTACTGTTGTGAAGTGCTACAGGATGTACATAAATGGCGCAATATAAATAAATATATACTGTACATACATACTGTACATGATGCCAAACCAGAACCACGGCCAACAAACTTTCCCAAAAACCAGAACCACAACTAAAACCTAAAAGAATTGTAGATGCACAATACAGCTCAATCCCGTTATAGCGCGATCCGTTACAACGCGATTCCGCTATAACGCGATGCAAGCGTGGCTCCCAATTTTCATATTTATGAATACTTTACAACACGATTATTGGTATCTTAAATACTTTATTGTACAATGCATACAATTGTACATTATTTATTGCGCAATCCGCTTATAACGCAATGTGATTCTTTGGACCCCAAGCACAGCGTTATAAGGGGGTTGAGCTGTAGTTCCTTTGTCATGCTATTTTAGGGGCCTGTGTACTAACGTCATATTTACATTTTTATTGTGCATCAAACAAGTGCTGTACAAACCTTCATAAAAATGTGCTTCATACGTATAATGCAGAATTAATTGTTAGGAATGAATTCTGACGCAGTATGTCATGTTGAATGAGGCTTACCTTGACGTCGGTTAGCAGGCTCGTCATTATTTGATCAAAAGATGCAACCAGAAGTCTCCTGTCTTACAAGTTTCACTATGTATATTTATTTCCCCATTTATTTATTGAAGCCGCGCAGGGATTCACTTTCTGTTTTGTCATGTTGAATACCTGACTGATAAAATCTAAATGAAAACAGAACTATGTTTTCATTTTTTTTAACTAGTGTTGATAAATATAATAGTTTAATGTAATATTATTGACGAAAGCCATACCGTGAAAATATTACATTTTGTTAACCTATATAATGAATCCTCTGTGCTGCATCAAATAACTTTTTTTTGGTTGATACATAGCAACTTAATTCTGCGCTAACAATATAAACAGACTTTTTAGGGTTATACTTGGTTGACGATTTTGACGAACTTCCTCCTTTTTTGGTAGCGCATAGATACATTGTTTTTTAGTACATGCCATTTAAGTGCAGGGCCGCTGACAGGAGGGGAGATCCAGAACAGGTGTCCCGGGCCCGGTGGCTGTGGGGGGCCGGCCACCCCGCACTGCAAGTTGAGCGCCTGACATTTGGCCGGGCACTGCTGCCGGTCCTCTCGCTGCCAGGCCCCTGCCTCTCACCCAGCTGCAGGCCTCTCCCTCACTCTGTCCCACGTGTTTCCGATGCTGGCGCACCACGTGCCACTCTGACGCCAGCGCGCACTGGAAGTAAGCTTGGCCTAGCTTCTGGCGTGCGCTGACATGAGTGAGTGACAGAGTGAGGGAAAGACCTGCAGCTGGGGGAGAGCCGGGGCCCGGCAGAGAGAAGACCGGCAGCTGGGCCCGTCCGAAGATTGAGCGCCGGCGGGCTGACTGGGGCCCCGGCACCCACCGGGCTCGGCCTGAGACCATCCCCAAGGTAAATCTGTTTTTTTAATATGTTTTGGGGTTGAGGAGGGGTGTATTTTTATATGTATCGGGAGGGGTGTATTTTTATATGTCTTAAGGGGGTGGGTGTGTTTTTTATATGCATTGGGGGTGTATTTTTATATGTCTTAAGGGCGTGGGTGTGTTTTTTATATGCATTGGGGGTGTATTTTTTAAATATATTGGGGATGGGTGGATTATTATATGTATTGGAGGGGTGGGTGTATTTTAATTTTGTATTGTGGGGATGGGTGTATTTTTATATGTATTGGGGGGCTGGAGGGTGTATTTTTATATATCTTTAGGCGGTGGGTGTATTTTTATATGTATTGGGGGAGGTGTATTTGTATATGCATTGGGGTGTCTTTTATATGTATTAAGGGGGTGCGTGTATTTGTATATGTATTGGGGGTTGGGTGTATTATTATATGTATTGGAGGGGTGGGTTTATTTTAATTTTGTATTGTGGGGTTGGGTGTATTTTTATATGTATTGGGGGGCTGGAGGGTGTATTTGTATATGTATTGGGGGTCTATTTTTACATGTATTGGGGTGGGTGTATTTTTATATGTATTGGGGGGTGGGTGTATTTTTATATGTATTGGGGTGGGTGTATTTTTATATGTATTGGGGGGGTGGGGGTATATTTGTATATGTATTTGGTGGGTGGGGTATATTTGTATATGTATTGGGGGTGTGGGATATATTTGTATATGTATTGGGGGGGTGGGATATATTTGTATATGTATTGGGGGGGTGGGGTATATTTGTATATGTATTGGGGGGTGGGTGTATTTGTATATGTATTCGAGGCGGTGGATGTATTTTTATTATGTAATGGGGATGGGGGTATATTTGTATATGTATTGGGGGGTGGGGGTATATTTGTATATGTATTGGGTGGGGTATATTTGTATATGTATTAGGGGTGGGTGTATTTTTAATATGTATTGGGGGAGGCGGGTTGTGTATTTTTAATATGTATTGGGGGTGTATTTGTATATGTATTGAGTGGGTGGGGGAGCGAGACAGAGGGGAGAGAAATATATGGGAAGAGGGAGGGAGTGAAATAAAGGGGTCTCGCAATACTGCCGACACAGGGAGGTGGGACGTAACTAGTCCTGGGCCCCGGGAAATCTATCTGTGGACCTGTTTATATGTGTAAACCTAGCACAATGTATTTCTGTGATCCCCCCCAAAAAAATATACATATATTTTTGACGTAATTTTAAGAAACTACGTAGGCACACAAAAGCTTAATTGAAAATTAGGTTTCTCTACTCTCATTTTGCGTCACAAAGAGGTTTGTGACACTTAGTACATACAGAATGCCACTTATTCTCTGAGATTTTCCTAATTAATACGGCAGACATAAGCTTACAGGGCCCATGTTAAAATGGGAAAGCAAAATGGGACTCAGGCTGAGTCCCCGCTGGCGCTGAGCGCGCTGGCGCTCAAAGCATGCGTGGCGGGTGTCCTGCGTCTGCTCACGCACGGGGGAGGGGGGGCGGCATTGCCGAATATTGAGCGAGTGGGAAAGTATACAACATTTTATTTACCTAAGCGCTGAGCATGTGTGCCCGCGCATACGCAAGCGCGCATCGCATGATCGGGACTTGCATATATATATATATATATGCAAGTCGCCTCGCTAAGCGCCGCCCGCTCAGCGAGCTCAGCGCTAGCGGGGACGCAACCTCACTGTGAGTGCTCGTTTGTATGTCATTACCCAGAATCCCTGGCTTTACATCATTATCTTCCCCCCTACTCTCATTCTCTTCCCCCCTACTCTCCCTCATTCTATCCCCCCTACTCTCCCTCATTCTCCTTCCCCTACCCTCCCTCATTCTCTCCCCCCTCCCTCATTCTCTCCCCACCCCTCATTCTCTCCCCCTACTCTCTCCCCCCTCTATCTCTCATCATTCCCCCCTCCTATCTTCCCCTATAGTCCTCATTCTCCCTCACTCGCTCCCTCATTCTCGCCCCCCTCTTGCCCTCATTCTCTCCACCCCTATCTCCCTCATTTTCTCTCCCTCCTCACTTTATTCTATCCCCTCCCTCATTCTCTCTCCTCCCTCATTCTCTCTCCTCCAGAGAGAGAGACACAGAGACACACAGCCTTACCTCCTTCCTCCTCCTCTGCTTGGCCCCACCCCCAGACTTATGACACCTCCTCCTGATTGGCTGCTGCTGCTGCTGCTGCTGCTGGGTAATGCAGCCAATAAGGATAGAGGAAACTGCCCCGCCCCTCGCATAATCAAACTAGACCGCTACTCCCCACATTTTCCCTAGCTGGCCTAGTGCAGGGGAGCGCAAACTGGGAGGGGGAGGGGGCAAGATTTCCTGAGGGGGTGCAGGGCTTACAGAGGCCACTGTAACTCCCTCTTACCTGCTCTCAGCCGGCTTCTGGCGACGCGTCGCATGGCAACACGGTCACATGACGTTGTGACGTCAAATGACGCCGCCGATGCCGGAGAGAAGGCGAGCGCGAGCCGGGATGGGGGTGGGGGGGAAGCAGGCAGGGGGGCGCAAAGAAAAAAATGTTGCACCCCTTGCCTAGTGCTTAAACTGGTCCTGGTTGCAGACCTGTCTGAGACATGTGAATGTGCTCACAAGTGATATTTTTAAATACGGTGAAATCGATCTATGTGTGTATAAGGATAACCTATCCCAGCTTCACACTGATGAGACCCGAAAGGTCAAAACAGCTGTATGTGAGCAGGTTTACTGGCTTTGCTCTTCCTTAACCCAAGCTGTGCTGAAAAGCTGTAACAGAGCAGGCATTAGCTTATAGGGTCCGTGTTAAAATGGAGATGAAGTAAAAAGCTGACACTGTGGGGGTCATGCAGTAAGCGGCGCAAAGTCACTTTTCGCCCGTTTTGCGCCAAAAATGCATACCACGATTTAGTAAAGGCCGAAAACTTGGCGAAAAGCAAAAAAATCACCAAGTTTTTTGGCGGTTTATTTTTTTCCGCCATCGAAGCAGTGAAAAGGCACTTTGCACCGCAACTAGCCATGTTTTGAAACCCGCTCAATTCTGGTAGTGGCGAGTAGCTTTGCGCCGCTCTAGAATTGAGATTTTCACGCCAATCCGTCTCGCCCCAAAAAGTTGGCAAGTTGCTGGGGAGAGGCTGCGGATGAGCGGCAGAACGGCACTGTGGACGGACGTTCACAGAGGTACGCAATTAGGAGGCTTTATAATGTGAAATTATAATAAAGCTTTATTGTGCCTTTTCCTTTTTATCAGGAAAACATCCAAACAAGGGGGGGGGGACAAAGCTTCCGTTCACTTGGGAGTATTTCTAGTGAAAACACTATGCAATCAATTCACATCTCCCTAGTCAAGCATTTCTCCCCAGCCCCAAAACATAGCATGCAATAAGCAGATATAAGCAGTCTCTTAAGAACAAAAGTCTTATCTGTTTGTAAGCTTCTCTGCTCTCCTGGAACCGCACCCATGCGTGCACAGAAAATATCAGCATCCAGGTTTTAGAAGTCTTATTTGGTCCTTGTGGTTTGGAGGGGAAATCTTTACTGTCCCTGCTTCAGCTCCCTTGTCTTCAGGGTTGGTCAGCATACAGGTATAGAAGTTTTCCCTGTGTCTTGAAAGCAGCTCTGCTAACTTTTGGCAGAGCTCAAAACAAGTGTGTCTCCAAGTTCAGCTCAGGTGTCAGCTAAAGAGTTCTCACTTCCTGTATCAAAAGACAGGCTCTCTAAGCCATCTAATCAGGCAGGTGGTGTTTAGTAATTAACTACCAGAGGTTAACCACCACACTGCTGGATTAAAGGCACATTACTGAACAGGGATAAGTCCCCTGTTACATACCTCCCCTGTTTGTGGGAAGCTCGGGCTTACCACGGCCAAAGCCCATCCTTCCACAATCATTCTAGATATCTCTGTGACTTGAATGAGAGTGGATGGAGGAAGGGAACTCTCTGTCCCGCTGGGATTGGAGCCCTTTCTCCAGTTTATTTTTGTCTCCTCCCGAAGATGCTTGAGATCAGCACTCCTCAGTCGCTCGAGAAGGACTTTTTCCACGTAAAGTCTTTTTATCACGTGCGCGGTCTTGAGAATTCTGTTGCGTCGGGCACTCCTCTTTTTGTAGACAAAGTGTATGGCAACAGTTGTAGAGCAGTTAGGACTAGCCCTTAGAGTTATCTGCTTTTGAAGTGGTCTTTCTGCCGCTTCTCCACACCACGGAGTCGCCAGTTCAGCTTCTTCAGCTAAGGATTCTTCTGGCTTTGATTTTGCACTCCTACCTATGTTTGTTGCCTGTTGGGCAGCTGTAGGTTTAGCTAGTGCTTTCTGTGGTGGCTCAAACTTCGTAATTTTGTTTTGAAGTTGCGTGGAGTCCCCAACTCTCACTGTACCCTTGTCCTTGCGGGCATTAGTTACTGTGGGATACTGGTGCTTGGGCAGAGCCAATACCTTTTTCCGTATTGGAGGAATCTGTATCAGAGTCTCCTTCATATTCTGGAGCTCTGTAATTTTTGTCGTCAAGGTTGCCGCTGCGTCTGTTTTCTCCTTGGTGTACTGACTCAAGGGAATGGAACAGTCTCTCTGTCTCTCCAGCTCTTGCTCCAGTTTCTGAGCCTTCTCACGCTCCCTCTCCTACAGAGTCACCTGGTATCGAAGCTCCGCTTCAACGATGCTCTGAAGACATGCAGCGTGGCCTTTAGCTCATCATACTGCTCTGTGGGGACGTACTGGGTATTCAGACGTTCCTGCAGCACTTGTACCACTTTAGCAGCCTGCAGTTTTTCTTCCTGTAGCGTTTGCTGCTTCTCCTCAGCATACTGGAGGTGTGTACGCAGACCTTGCAGTTGGTTCTGCAGTCGGTGCTCTGCATCAAACTTTTCCTTGACTTCCTTCTCTACTGTAGGTTGAGGGTCTGAAGCTCCTTCTGAGAGACTTTGAGATCTGTATCAAGATTACCAATAGTTTCTTTAGCAATGTCCAGCTCCTCAGTGAGATTGTGTAGTTCCTTTCTGGAAACTTCCAGGTCTATGCGGCAGCTGTTGGTCTCATGATGTGAGGCATTCAGTGCTCTGCGGAGTGTCTGAACCTCTTTCTGAGATACGTCCACTTCTATCCGGACACTGTTGATCTCCTGTTGTGAGGCATTCAGCTCTATGCGAAGAGTGTGAACCTCTTGCTGGAAGACTGTCATCTGCTTCAGTGCCTCCTCATACTTCCGCTTTAGCGTAGCCACCATTTTATCAGATTGGCTCTGCTTTTCATCCATGGCGGAAATAGTAGCCTTTGCAGTATCTAGCTCAGTCTTGAGATCGTCCAATTCTGTCCTGGCTAAAGAGTAAATTGTGAGCACATCTTTTTGTAGCCTCACGTTATTTTTCTGTAGCTCTGTGTTATCTGCTCTCTCAAGTTTCAATTGTTCTCGAAGTAGATCACAGTCACGCCTGCCAATTTTCAGGGAGTCTTCAGGGCTGGTCAAGGGATCGTCACTCACTGGTTCCGGCTACGCTTCCCTGGGATGGTTGGTTGAGGGTTCCTCACTGTTGGCACCGGACAGACACTTCTTGGGGTACCCGACTTCTGCCTTGGGCCCTCTGGATATTCGGTTAACCGTGGGACGAATTCTCCATTTTCTCTAGGCTGCAGGGCAACTCTGTCCCCCATTTTCTCCACAGGATCTGCGGACGTGTCTGTTACTTCCACGGTAAGTGAAGAACCGCTTTTCTTTTTCCGCCGTTTTGATTTGGATGACACCGTCCCTTCATGGATATTGGGGTCTCCATCTTCATTTGAAATTTTAGCAGCTTCATTATATACGCCAGGCTTTTCTTGCAGCTGATTTAGCTCACAGAAATATTCGGTGATCCACTGCTCCCGCTCTGTCTCCTGCTGATCATATTCGTCATCAAAGGGAGCGGTCTTTTCTGTTCGTGCCGAGTTCAGGCACCCCCACCATTCTTGGGGTGTTTTGTGGGTGTGACTTAGTTCGGGTTCCCTGTAAGAAATGTCTTCCTCTTTATTGGACTGGAAGGGCCACTCTTCGGTGGGGTAGGGTTCATTACAGGAACGCTGCATCTTGTCCTCCATTTTTAGGCTATCAGGTGTAATTTTCTTCCTGAACTCAGGAGGCGCTATTGCAGCTGTTGCCACTGTATTTGCTAGAACCCCCAATTGTGGTAGTCCTACAGATGGGCATATATTGCTTGTAGAGGTCGTAGCTCTCACAGGCATCTCTGTAGACTTTTCTTTCTTGGGCAATTTTTTTTTTTCAATATCAGCAGTGCTGTGCATGCATTTTCTTTTATCAGGTATACAAGATTGTGCAGTTGCTAGGTAAAAAAGTCTATTTGCTATACACCATTTATTTGCTAGGTGCAATACCTCCGCTTCAGCAACAGAATTTTGTTTTCTGCCTGAGTTCAGTAATTTTCAGTCTCATCTTTGGGTATTATGGCATTCACACTTCACACTTTGGGTGTCTGTTTTGCTCCCAAGATAATAGGCATACTTTTTTATTTGCAGAAAAAAAAAAACATTCTTTGCAGTGGACTCAACACTCAGCAATTGGCTTTGAAAAACCTTTTCCTTTATAGGGCAATTTTACACTCAGCATTTGTTTGCTAAAAATTCCCTTGCTTCAGCACAGTCTTGTATCAATTTTCACACTTTTCTGCATATACTCCATTCACAGCTGGTAGCCCTATGCGGTGTGGCAACCTTTATTTGCAAAATCAGTACCACTCGTGGGTCACCATCTGTATTCACTGCTTCAGCGAAACTTTTGAAAACAACAAACACCTATCCCTTTCCAAGGGCTGACTCACTTCTTGAACCCTGACTATGGCTGAAAGGCAAAGACCCCTATTTCAATGACCATATTACGCTTTGTGATAGGCAAATAAAGTTTTAGCTGCTTCAGCAGTCTCTCTCATCTTGGGATTGGGGTAAAGAGTCCATCTGTGTTTTGTAAGTTTCAATGCAGTGTAAGTTTCAGTGCAGTGGTGTGCCCCTTTAATTCTGATCTCTGCTGCTTTTTTTTTTTTTTTTTCTAAGTTTCTCAGACTTGTTTGTAGGCAAAAAGCATAACAAAAAAATTTCACATAAAAATCTCCGGTCCTTTTTAACTACAAAGACACCTCTTGTCCCACCTCGGACACCATATGTGGACGGACGTTCACAGAGGTACGCAATTAGGAGGCTTTATAATGTGAAATTATAATAAGGCTTTATTGTGCCTTTTCCTTTTTATCAGGAAAACATCCAAACAAAGGGGGGGGGAACAAAGCTTCCGTTCACTTGGGAGTATTTCTAGTGAAAACACTATGCAATCAATTCACATCTCCCTAGTCAAGCATTTCTCCCCAGCCCCAAAACATAGCATGCAATAAGCAGATATAAGCAGTCTCTTAAGAATTAAAGTCTTATCTGTTTGTAAGCTTCTCTGCTCTCCTGGAACCGCACCCATGCGTGCACAGAAAATATCAGCATCCAGGTTTTAGAAGTCTTATTTGGTCCTTGTAGTTTGGAGGGAAAATCTTTACTGTCCCTGCTTCAGCTCCCTTGTCTTCAGGGTTGGTCAGCATACAGGTATAGAAGTTTTCCCTGTGTCTTGAAAGCAGCTCTGCTATCTTTTGGCAGAGCTCAAAGCAAGTGTGTCTCCAAGTTCAGCTCAGGTGTCAGCTAAAGAGTTCTCACTTCCTGTTTCAAAAGACAGGCTCTCTAAGCCATCTAATCAGGCAGGTGGTGTTTAGTAATTAACTACCAGAGGTGACCCACCACACTGCTGGATTAAAGGCACATTACTGAACAGGGATAAGTCCCCTTTTACAGGCACTTAGAAATATTCAGGCCTTATTCCTTCCTGGGATTGATGCCGGGGGTCTCCGGAGCTGATACCCATTAATACCAGCACCGGAACCCCCCGGCATGCATCCGAGGCAGGAAAAATGCATTTAAAGCCCACTTCATTACCTTAGCGGCTAACCGCTAAGGCAATGAAGGGGTTAACCAGCCGTGCCAGGTTTATTGTGGGTAGCGGGGTGGGTGAAGGGGGTATTTGGCCCTTGGTGGTTGTTTAGGGCTTGCGGGGGGGTTGTGGGTGGACTTAACCCCTTCATTACCTTAGCGGTTAATACCGCTACGGTCAGGAAGGGGTTAAGCCCTCCCGCTACCCACCCGCAAGCCCTAAACAACCACCGTTGGGGCTAATACCCACTTCGGCCACCCCCGCTACCCACAATAAAAAAATACACACCTGTATATTCATTTGCATGTCTTAGACAGGTCTGCAACCCTGTCTTTCACCATTGTCACCCAGCAAACAGCACTTCTACTGCAGCAAGGGATTCTGGGAAATGACATGCACTGATTGCCACTTTTTATCTCATGCTCACATTACATGAGCAACCCTTAGCCAATGCATGCTGCTTTAAACACAGCTTTTAATCAAGGACTTGGGAGATGCAAAGTCAGTTAACCCACTCACAGACATGTTTCAACCTTGATGGGTATCATCAGTGTGAGGTTGGCTTGCTGACATTTGCTCAAATGAGTGGCACTGTGTGCTCATTTGCATGTCATTTCCCAGAATCCCTTGCTGCAGTAGAAGTGCTGTTTGCTGGGTGATAATGGTGAAAGACAGGGTTGCAGACCTGTCTAAGACATGCAAATGAATATACAGAAATTTTTACAGTTGCTTTATGCTTTAATGTGGAGGGTTTTAGTCACCTTTTTAACCCACCATAACCTTAATAGTGGTGGTATATATATATATACACCAACAACCCCTATACCCCCCAAACATACAGTACATATATGCACAGCAATGATACTATAGGCCGGCGGGGGCCCTCGGGTGTTACCCGCAGGGCCTGCAGTACCATTTCTGTGCCCACCAAATTAATTTAAAAACACATACATTCTTATAAAGAAATAACCCCCAACCCCTAACACATACAGTATAGTAATGGGCACAATGACTATTATCCACAAATGGATAATAGTGCATTTCTCCATTTAAAATACATAAAGAACAATAAATACAAGAAATACATATTGCACTCACCCTTGTCCGGCTGCCACGATGAAGGCCATCCTCATCTTCATCACAGTCCATGCCCCCTCCGATGCTGCAAAACATAAACAAGAATAAAAACAACCAATGTAATGTCCCCTTAATCACCATAGCAGTTGGGGTACTGAATTGGTACTGCAGGCCACCGCCGGCCTATAGTATCATTGCTGTGCATCCCAAAAAAATTCTATATGTAATGGGGGTATAGGGGTTGTTGGGGGCACAAGGGGTGTATGTTGTTTATTGCAATGTTTATTGGGGGCATTTGTCCCCAATAAACATGCTATTCTGCCTTAACCCCTTCATTGCCTTAGCGGCTATCCGCTATGGTAATGAAGCAGCATTAATGTATTTTCATAATATTGTGTGGGAGCAGGGGGTCCCCTGAGCTGAACCGCATTGATTTGTGGCTCAGGGACCCTCTGCTTCCCGAGTTACAGGTCCCGGTTTGGGGCATCAGTGCCAGTGTCGCCGCCATCTTTATAGCGGGCATGTCGCGTATGGGACGCTATAAAGATGGCGGCGACACTGGGACCCGATGACACATACCGGGGCCTGTAACTCGGGAAGCAGGGGGTCCCTGATCCACAAATTAATGCGGTTCAGCTCAGGGGACCCCCTGCTCACAGTACACTATTATTAAAAATATATTCATGCTGCTTCGTTACCATAGCGGATAGCCGCAAAGGTAAGGAATGATTGTTTATTGATATGGGTGTTTTATTCATAGTGTAGATGTGCGGAGGGTCTCCGGAGCTGAACCGCTTTGGTTTTAGGTCCGAGGACCCTCTGCTTCCCGAGATACAGGCCCCTTTATGGGGTGCCGGTATCCCTCTGCTTTGTTTACATTCCGCGGTCACGTGATCGGGACATTTAACGGGGCCTGTATCTCGGGAAGCAGGGGGTCCCCAGACCTGAAACCAATGCGGTTCAGCTCCGGAGACCCCCTGCACATGTACACTATGAATAAAATTGTATTTAAAAGATTTTTTAATGTGCCGATGTTTGCACCGAGAGAGCGGCGGATCTCTCTCTGCTGCAGACACATCTCGGCAGGCGACGGCTTCTCGGCAGCTTCTCGCCACACAGACTGTCTCGTCACCGGTTACTCGCCATGTTTGGCAATGTTGCTCTCGCTGTGATTCGCCAGGGATTCGGCCCTTCCTACATACCGCGAGGGCAACACGCCAAAAACATGGCGAATTCAAACCCCTGGCGAATGCAATTTTCCGCCACTTACTGCATGACCCCCTGTGTGCTCAATTGCATGTAATTTCCCAGAATCCCTTGCTGCAGTGGAAGCTGCAGTGGAAGCATGGTACGCTAAGAGCTCATGGGGAAAAGAAGGGCTGCGGACCTATCTGAGACACATTATATTTTTATTTCCTAATCAATAAGAAGTCATTGGAATTTTTTGCCTATGTAGTTGATTTTGTCATATAAAAAGTTGTTCATATAAAAGCTGTGCACTAATTTTCTCCCACTAACAAACGCATTTTGGCATGCACGTGAGTACCACAGATCTGAGTAGCATTTGCTTCTCCGTTCAACGCATATCCAAGGCAATTTACAATACATCATCACCAGATGAAGTTAGCACGGTTCTTTTGTTCAAATTAAGGTTAGAAAAACACACACACACAAATACACAAGGATGATTCACTGGGTGTGTTTTCCACTGATGCACGGCAAAATATATTCAAATCCATTTCTGTTTGTCATTTTAACTAGTACATTTCATCATTTCTAATCATTCAAGGAAACATTATGCTTTTCCCTTCAGGTTTTTTATTATCTGTAATTGTAGCCGTGATAAAATATTTAAACGTATCGAGACAGCTACAGTCTCTCAGGTGAACTTATTGCTTTTACAAGTAAGTGGCACAGATGAAACAAGAAAGCTGATAATAGTGTATCAAGTTTACGAGTCAAATGCCCCGTAGGGAATTGCATTATTCACCAAATATTTTTATTGTCTGTGTATTTAGACGGGTAATGCTGAAGCAGCCTTCAATTCTGCAGTGTTTTGAATCAATCATCTTGAACTATTTTAAAATGCTTAAAACACATATTTAAGATCTATCATGCAGCTAGAAAACTTTCCTTAAAGGGTCTAAATAATAATCTGTGAGTAGGTATTACTGGCTGTGTGCTTCTTAACCCAGGCTGTGCTGAACAGCTGTGTAATGCGGCAGGCATAAGCTTATAGGGGTCCATGTTAAAATGGAGACGAAGGAGAAGGTGACACTGTGTGCTCAATTGCATGTCATTACCCAGAATCCTTGGCTGCAGTGGAAGCATTGTATGCTAAGAGATAATAGGAAAAAGCAGCAGACCAGTCAGAGACATGTGAATGAGCTCACAAGTGATATTTTTATTTACTGCACACTGTACGGTGGAGGGTTTTTGCTACATTTTTTTACCCACCATAACGTAAATAATGTGCGTTTAAATAATAATATGCTAAGATGATAACACATGATAGCAGTTTCTGACTTCTTCTCGGCAGATCAAATATTTATTCAGTTGTTCTCGAAAGCATGTGATGTTACCTAAAAATAAAGGGGGTTGACGCATTAAGGTGATATGGGTGCAAAGGCAGTTTCGTCCTTTCCTATGTTAAACTCACAGTGACATCTAAATAAAATAATCAAAAGGGAGCAGAGAAAATCGCACCCCTTCCTAGTCTCAGGGGGCCGTGTTTACAAACGAATGTTCTAAACATGATTTAAAAATATGTTTGGGTGTCCGATTTTGGTTAGAAAAAGAGGCATCGATCACCTAGGTCAGGGGTGGCCGACTCCAGTCCTCAAGGGCCACCCTGACTGGTCTGGTATTCGGGATATCCCGGCTTCAGCACAGGTGGCACCTGTGCTGAAGCAGGGATATCCTTAAAACCTGACCCGTTGGTGGCCCTTGAGGACTGGAGTCAGCCACCCCTGACCTAGATTAAAGCTGATCGACATTTATTTGGCTTACTTTAAGAGATCTCTTTTTGCCACTTTCAACGCTGTTTTTGTTTGAAAAATATGATGCTAAGCCTGGTAGATAGCTTTAATTTGAAGTACCCGGGAGGATAAAATGAGCATCCTGCTGAGCCCAGCGCAGTGTATAGATTGCTTTAGAAGCTAGAAATTAAGAAAATACTTATTTTTCGCACTAAAATATATATATATATATATATTTATTTATTTTTACAAGCGCAGGGCATGCTCTCAATATACTAACGCGATATGAGTAAGGATGGGCAGATTTCTGGGTTGGATTTGGATCGGCCACGGATCTGCCGGTTCCTTTGGTCTGCGAATTTCCGCCAATCAGTCTCAAAAAGGGCGATTTCGTCTTCTTCGTATTTTAATTTTTTTTTATCACCAACAATGCAATCCGGATTAGGCAGTAAAATCCATCAGCGGATTGTATCCAATGGTGGTTTTGGATTAATCCGCACGGACGGAGACCGGAACAATCAGCCGACGGATTTTACACCGCAGAACGGATTCTAAATGGAAAGCTCGAGAAATTCCATGGAATGGATTTTAACAGTTTCACCCGTCTCTGAGTAAGAGAAACTAATACAGGCTTCAGAGAGGGGGATCTTTTCAAGTCACTGCCATTAGTACACTTTAGTCCTATAAGGCAGGGGTGCGCAAACCGGGGCGCAAGATTTTATGGGGGGGGGGGAGGGCGTGGCAGTTACAGAGGCCCCGTGGTCGTCCCCACAACATTTAAATTAAGTGCCGGGGAGCGAGCGAGGCCTCTGTAACTCTCTCTTACCTGCTCTCCGGTGACGCGTGTCCATGACAACGCGGCGTCAAATGACACAGCGGGGTCAAAAGGCAATGCGACGTCACAGAAAAGTTTGCGCACCCCTGCAAAGGGATTGCCCCTTTAAATGATGTCACCAAGTCACCGAGAGAACGTACTGTAAGAAACAGTGGACAAACAGACTAATCAACTTAGTCTCATACACAAACAAAGATAAAGCAAACACGCACCAGGAAACCAGAAGTAATTTCTTGGCGTATGTTAAACAAAAACGGATTAGACAGACCTCCTGCAGGGCTCTTGTAACTGTGTGTCTAGTTTTTGTAGGACCAATTTAATAACGTCTACTTTTCTAACGCTTCCGAATTTCCACATTTTCTCCCCTTTGTGTGTGTGTTTTTCCTTCAATTTACAGACAAATTCTTTTGGGATCGAGCAAGCGTTATTTTGTCTTATTAAAATAAAAAATAAATAAAAAAGCTCCTGAAAAAATAAACCGTGGAGTGTACCGCTGTAACCTTTCCCAGCCAGGCATGTTTCCCCTGGCACTGAACGTAACTTTAGATTCCCCAGAGTTTCTGCTCGAGACAATGAATTGATCCCAAGTTAATCTAGAAGAAAATAACGCGGGATTCATTCACACACGGTCTCACAAAACGGCCAACAAAAATCACGTTTAGCAGGTTGTCCGTGCAATTAGCTTTCTTAGAAAGATTCCCTCACCCGTAAAACAAGAATTTCAATTGATTTGTTTCCCCCCTTTTAATGGAGGGAGGTAGGGGGTCCCCAGAGCTGAACCCCATTAGTTTCTGCTACTGCCCCATATCAAATAATTAGCTAGTGTCAGTGGTATTTAAAGAGATAAGGATATTATAAATGCAGATGAACACATTTATTTCTCAATTCTGTTCCTTTATTAGTATTCTTTTAGTTATTTGGGGTCCTGTGTAATAATTATGGGTTTCGCTTGCATATAACTCCGTGAAAACCTCAGATCCTTTTAACATTGACACGTTTTAGACATCCTTAACCTGATTTAGGTTTTCCGAGCATCTATTAGCAAGAAGATGCATATTACACAGTATTTTACAGTACAGTAATGTTGAACCTAGTAGGTTGCAGCTTTATACCTATATGCTGTGTGGAATATATCTGGCTTTTATTCTTTGAAATGTTAATAAGGAATGATATCGGACTTTGCTATTACTTCGGTTATTGTGCAGTTTATATCAACACCACTAATTAATATGGTGAAATATAGGGTAGAATACAGACGTAGCGTCACATACTATTAACGTTCCATCAGCTGCTATTTGAGTGAGTGGAATTTCATGTATTTTTAACGCTCCTCATTGTATTGAATAGAAGCCAATGTTCCAAACATAAAGAAATGGAATTCGAAATGTCAAAACTGGTTTAATTCTGCACGATATCACAATGGAGTGTCAACACAGCAGAAGAGAAAACGACATGCCCTACAACTGTACCTATTTAGCAGGTATACTACATGTTTCTGGTTCCTGTATGACCAGCTGTAACTATTACACAGAAGGTTTGGTATGCTGTATAGGTTATGGCAGGAGTGCGCAAACTCTTCTTCCCTGCGCCCACCTGCCCGCTCTCACCCCCTGCTCGCGCCCCCCGCCCGGCAACACGACATCACATGACCATGATGCTGGGTTTCCATGGCGACGCGCCGCTTGAAAAGTTACGGTAACTAAAAGTTACGGAGGCCTTGCGCGCTCCCCAGCATTTCATTGAAATGCCTTCTGGGAAATGCGGGGCCTCTGTAACCACTGTGCCCCCCTCTACAGAAAATCTTGCGCCCCCCAGGTTGCGCACCCCTGGGTTATGAGAGTTCCATAGGGATTATGGCACAGCAACATTGATATTCCCTTTAGGCAGTGGTGGATTAAAACTCCTTGGGGCCCCTAGGCACCAAGACCTTGGGGGGCCTTTCCTCGAGACGGCCCTCCTCCTGCAGTATCATGTGACGTTGCGTTGTCATGGTAACATGTCCACATGTGACGTTGCAGAGTCATTTGACGTTGGGCCACCATGACAACGTGACCCTGCAGGAGGACGGCCGCTCCGGAGAAGGTAAGAGAGCAGGTCCTAACACTACCCGAGTTAAAATTCTTATTTACCTGTATAATTACAGGAAGAATGATCAGCATTGGATCTGTCGTAACCCAGGCAAAATTAAACTGACCTGCCAACTTGGAAAGTGGGGAGGGGCGAGCTTAAACCTTGGGGGTGGTCAGAGGCCCCTCCCCCCAAGGTTTAAGCTCCCCCCTCACCTCTCAGGGAGTGTTAGGACCTGCTAACGGTCATGCCTTGAAGTGGCAGCAGGCTTAAGACACTTTGGCCAAAGGGTTGAACTGAATGACCCTTTTTCAAGAGAATATATAGGTATTGCACTGTGTATTTTTGTCACCTTGGAAGTAGCTTTGGGCATCTTTGTTTGTTTTTTGTTGTATACATTTAGCCACGCCCACTAGCACTCCTTTTGACACTTATATACATATTTATATTATGTGGTAATGTTTGGGGTTTCTCAGAGCCTTTTGGGTATCTGTGTGTTTATTAACTATGTGCAGCTGGTCTCAGCTGTTTTTGAGAGGTTAGTGGCCCCTCCCCTCCGTTTAAGCTCGCTCCTCACCACTTTCCAAGTTGGCAGGTCAGTTTCCAGATGTACCTGCTTCAAGATCTTAACCAATGCAATAAATACCATGGAACCATAAGCAAGTGTGATTCACTGTCTTGGGTAAAAGAAAGGTGTCAGTCTGAACCATCCTACTATTCCAGAGGATCCACGCTGACTTGAGGTGCTGCAACCACGAATTAGGTACCCTGTAAACCCTGTCCTGTTGATCCCCACACCAACGCAGAAGTGCTCGGCCCTCCTGTTACCTCACAGGTACACACCACACCACAGTAAATATGAAGTAGAAGACCAAAATCTCACTTAGGGTGGGGGTAAGGGGTCTACATAGGATTCTGGGAGGAAATCGCTGCTTTAAGGTTATAAACAGGGCTATTTCTGAGGGAAATCACTGGGATTGAGTTCTCCCTCCGTATTTTGGGAGAAACCCCACTTATTTACTATGAAGGGTATTAAAGGTAGAGAAAAATGCCTTCTGTCATGTTTCCTTAGTTATTGTAGTATACATATGATTAACTTAATTTTTTTAACTAGAGTTCTGTCACGTTATTCCTACAAAAACATTTATTATAACTTTGCATTAATATGTGACATAATTAATTGACATAACATATGTTTCAACGTTGAGACATCCAAGAATATTCAGCAAATCAAAATATCACGTCAGACAGGTCTGCAACACTGCCTTTCCCCATTATCTCTTAGCATACAATTCTTACGCTGCAGCCAGGGATTCTGGGAAATGACATACAGTACAAATGAGCACACAGTGTCACCTTTTGCTTCTAATACATTTTAACATAAACTTCTGCCTGCCGCACTACACAGCTTTTCGGCATAGCCTGGGTTAAAGAAGTGCAGCGACAGAATATTTAAAAATACCTTCACAGTACATGTCTATTTGAACCTACTAAACCTAGCGTTGTTCATAGTAAGTGGGCTTTACCTTCCACTGTGCTATGAAGGAATCGTGTGATGACCCAGAAAATTGGACCACAACATTTGTAATCCGCATTGTAAACTAATTGGAGATGTATGGAAGTCATTTTCTTTCTGCTTGGGGGTGGAGGCCACAATTGGGGAATTACTTCACCACTTAATGAAAAGCAAATAAACCAATTAAGTTGCCACATAAGTCCCCACTACTTGTTTTAAAACACCGGCCATCCCCAGGGCCATAATAACCCAATGTCTGTAACACGGTTAAAGTGTTCAATATCAGTTTTGTGCTGAAAGATTAGCTCTGTGGTTTTATATACTACCCTTTGGAGTGGGTGAACTGGGTTTCTCAATCCTAGTGTCCATTCTCTTGTATTTAGATTGTATTTGGCAGTTCTTCGGGGCAGGAATCCGTTCTAGCACAATTCAATATGCTGTGCTGAGTACATTGTCAGTACAGGCATACCCCGGTTTAAGGATACTCACTTTAAGTACACTCGCGAGTAAGGACATATCGCCCAATAGGCAAACGGCAGCTCGCGCATGCGCCTGTCAGCACGTCTTGAACAGCAATACCGGCTCCCTACCTGCACCGAAGCTGTGCGCAAGCGGGGAGACTATAGAGCCTGTTACAAATGCGTTATTTACATCAGTTATGCGCGTATATGACGATTGCAGTACAGTACATGCATCGATAATTGGGAAAAAGGTAGTGCTTCACTTTAAGTACATTTCCGCTTTACATACATGCTCCGGTCCCATTGCGTACGTTAATGCGGGGTATGCCTGTATAAACATATAATATTATTATTTTATTATAAATCACCTGGCAAACCAATACATTATTATTGAGGAAAATAAAATAAAAATACCACTTGTGAGCACATTCGCATGTCTCAGACAGGTCTGTAACCCTACTTTTCCCCATTATCACCTGGCATTGGCATCTCCCAGAATCCCTTGCTGCAGTGGAGGCACTGTATGCAGTGCTCACACTGCAGCAAGGGATTCTGGGAGATGCCAATTAGCACTCTGTCATTTTAACATGGAGCCCTATAAGCGTATGCCTGCCATAACACAGCTTTTTCAGCACAGCCTGAGGAAAAGGAAGACTCCGGCAATTTCTGTTGATCTGTCCCTAATGTTGTTTTTTTATTCTCCTTGATATTTGTATACAAATGTTAAAATATCACAAGCTAAATAAGTATGAGCATGTTTCATTCGGCTTAACTTTTAGTGAAGCAGAGATTTTATCATCTATTCAATATATTAAGAATTGGGGGTAGCGCAGCGTTATCACTATATTAAATAAAGGATTGAAACTATTCTTTTAAAAAAAAGCAGCAATCCATCCAGAAGCCTAAATGAGTTTAACTCATATAATGTTAGTATCTATTAGCATGTCCTACTCTTTATATTTTTTTGTGTTAAAAAAACATGATTTCTACATCTCTAGCTACTGAGATTACCACGGTAACATTTAGGCTGCACTGAGCTCTGGGGAGAGCTACATTTTAACCTTCCAAACACTTCATATTTAATATTTAAAACTCTTCTATTTTCGGAACAAAGCATCATATTTTTAAAATAAAGGGCCTCATGCAGAGAGCATCGTTATTTCGAAATTCGGCATTTTTTGTACAATTTCGCGCAGAAACCGGCAGAAAATGGCGAGTTACGAAAAACGCGCCATTTTGTTTTTTCTATTGCTAAAACTCGCCTCGCGGCTGGCGAGAACCTCCATCTCGCCATTTTTAAAACTCTCTGAATGCAGAGTGGTGCGAACGGCATGTAGCGGCTGTTCGCGCCAAGAAAATGGCGCGATTCTCGCATTTTTGCCGCGCCAGGAAAAGATGGCAAGATGGCGCTCGCCGCCTATAGTAAAGGGGGAAAAAAAGGCGCGAATTTGTTTTTACACGTTTCTGAAGCGCGCATCTCGCCAATTTAAACTCGCCACACGCATCCATGTTTAACATAGCAGAATTCGCACTTTTCTGCATATGGAGAATAAAACTCTCCAAAAAAGCTACTTTTTATGAAATTCGCCAATTTTAAAATTCTATGCTCTCTGCATGAGGCCCAAAGGCTTCGTTGGAAAGGGCAATAATATATATTTTTTAAATTAAATTAAAAATATGCAAAAATAACGATCAGCAAGGAACTGCTGCATTAAATAGGCACTCTTGCATTTCTCTCACCCAATGGAATAATATTAATAAAGGGATCAGTACTATTACTTCATACGTACTGCAAGTTACGGAAAAGGGAAGATGTCCTCCTGCGCGTAGACGCAGCAAATAGGCACAATATGCTTTCACCTACTTCTCCAGCCGATTTATGCATTTATTTCAGAACTGTGAATAACATTAATTCATCTTTCACTGCACAACAGTGTTACGAGACACTTCTTTTTTTTATATATTTAGAATTTTTATTATAGAATCACCATACTTCACCCATATTAGATAGTTAGGGGCTAGTGCTACTTTTTCTCACTGTAAGTTATGCATCAATGTCTACCATAACTTATCCTCACCATGCTCTTTGGTGTAAAGTAATTTGCGGTGCAATATCTAAGCACTAGAGCGGGGGTTCCGGACTCATTTCATACGAGGGGACTAATTAGATTTCATTGTACGTCATTTGGGCCTAACATTTTCAAAATACGCGTATAAAACATAGAACGGCTGTATGATAGATGTCAGCATTAAGCTCACTCTTCCCCCATCCACATTCTTAAGACCCCCCCTTCCACACTCTTAATTATCCCCAACCCTCACACACACACTCTTAATACCTCCCCCACTCTTTATATCCAACCACTCGCATTCTTTATATCCAACCACTCATATTATATATACCCCCTCACACTATATATTCCCCCACTCACTTTTAATATCCTCCCACTCACACTCTTAATATCCCCCCACTCTTAATAGTCTCCCACTTACACTCTTAATATTTTCCCACTCACACTTAATATTCCCCCACTCACACAATATATCCCCCCACTTACACTCTTAATATCCCCCCACTCACACTCTTAATATCCCCCCACTCACTCTTAATATTCCCCACTCACACTCTTAATATTCCCCACTCACACTTGTAATATTCCCCCACTCACAATCATAAAATCCCCCCACTCCCACTTTATATTCCCCCACTCACGCTCTTAATATTCCCCCACTCATGAGGCGGGATCCAGACGGCATAGGGAGACTACGGAACCGGATGAGGCAGCATGACGGGAGCATGGATCCCACTCCAGGGCTAACCGGGCACTACTATTGGCCTGGCAAGCCTTGCGAGAGTTCCTGCTGCAGTCAAGTGTGGGAGCAGCATGGAAGAGGCAGTACAGGCCCCTCCCCCATGTAGCTCTCTCCTCATGTCCAGGAACCATCGATGCTGGTCTGCGGGCCAGACAGACGGGTCCAGCGGGCCGCATCTTCGACAGCCCTGCACTAGGGGAACGAGCTATGGCAATAAACAGCCGATAACTGTTATTTATTCAACTCAACATGTAAAGCCTTTTCATCCTGTTACTGCACACTGTATAGCAATGAGGCCCAACTCCAGTCCTCAAGGCTCCTCTAACAGGTCAGGTTTTAAGGATATCTCAGCTTCAGCACGTCGCTCAATCAGTCCCTGCTTCAGCACAGGGGGCTCAATCAGTCCCTGCTTCAGTACAGGCGGTTCAATCAGTCCCTGCTTCAGCACAGGTGGCTCAATCAGAGACTCAGTCTAAGACTGAGCCACCTGTGCTGAAGCTGGGATATACTGACAACCTGAACCTGACCTGTTGGGGGGGGGGGGGTAGAGGGAGTTTGAGCACTCCTGCAAGTATAAAGAAACTTTTTACACGATTCGGTAGCATAATACATTTAAGTCCATAGATTTATAGCCAGCACAATATTTACACCCATAAACTAGTTTACAAATATTCACTGGCAACCGCTAAACATTTACAAGTACAACGTTTGTGTGGATATTGCACGCTAATAAAATATAAAGTCAATATCACTGGGTAGAGGACGATGTCCCTGTTCCATCCATGAAATTAATTGAGAGGGACTATTCTGCTCTTTTGCCCTCTAGAAGGTGGGAATTGTTTTCTTGCTCTGTGTAAAATACAATCCGCCTTCATTCCTCTCTCCTTATAAATCTGGAAGGTTTCCAGACAGGGCTTTGGGTTTGTGGAAGAAGAAAAAAACTTTTTTACTGTGTAAATTTGTTCTTTGTGTTGGGAGACCTTTGTTTAAACATCATTGTAACTTTGCCATGCAAGAAGAAAAGAGGGGGGGGAGGAGGGAGGAGACACTGAAGGAATTTGAAAAGCCCTGACCTTGGATGAATAAAATCAACCACATTAACACATTCTTCAATAAATTCATGATTTCAGATAAGGTGGGAGTCCCTGGGGTTGGGCATTTCATTAACCCCCTGCTGGCTAACCCAAACACATTGGAGTGTTTTGTTACTTCACCAGGACAAGCAATGGCCTTTTGTGGTGAAAGAACAGAATTGTACATACAGTACACGGATCCCCCGTAAGAAAGCAGGTTAAAAATGATAATTCTCCATTCTTTCACAATTTTTGTGGAGGTTTATTAGATCACACCCGTGAAATCTGTGCCCACTATGAATCTGGTAATTGTTGGGGAGTTGGGAAAGGAGAAACAAAGATGTTCCAGTGAATTTGAAAGGGGTTATTGTCTGAGGTTATAGGGGCAGTAAATTAAGGACAGGGGTATGTAATAGGTTAAATGGAAACTATCTTCATTCTGCTACCACAAAAAGGGCAGCTGGTCTTTTCCTTTATGAATTAATGTTACTGCCAGCTTGTTACCACACATCGACGGGAGCGGTAACGTCTGCTGTATCTATACATTCTAAAATGTCTACTGTTGTATTATCTAATCATAATTGAACTGTGGCAGGGCAACACGTTAAACAACCAAAAAGGGTCAATTTCTTAATGCTAGGAGGTTTATCTCAACCATGAATCATGTGTAGGATCTATGTAAAGATAAACTACCCAGAGGGACAATCATTTCAGAACTAAGTGACATGCATCATAGTGATACGTAGAGATGGGCACATTTTTGGGGGCTGACTTGGAACCGCGGCGGTTACTTTGGTCCAAAGATTTCAGCGGATAATCTCACAAAGGGCGAGTCGCGTTTTGTGGATTTTTAAATTATTATTGCCGGTACACTCCGCAGCCCGCGGGATTTATTTTTCAGAGTTGCTGAATCTTGTCAACGGATTGAATTCAATGGCGGTTTTTGATGAATCCGCGTGGATTTAAACCAACCAAATCCATTTGCGGATTTTACACTAGGGGGGAAAATGCGAGTTAATTTGGGAAATGGATTTGGGCAGATTCGCCCGTCTCTAGTGATAAGGATAATTGCATCTAAAGATAGTTATATTTATTACTCAACAGAATCATTTTCATTTGGGCGTTCCATTGAAATGTTGATGCACATTGGTGCACATGGTAGTGGACACTTCCAGACTCCACGATATATATTAATCCCTAGGACTGTATGGCTGGGTATGAACTGCTATAATGGTTAGAAGTGTCCAACCACCAAATTGCCACATAACCTCATCTGAGCCAGGCAGAGTACAGTTGGCTAGTTTCTACATAGCAGAATAACGGTAGAGTAACATAGGCTAGTCTCTATGATCTAGGTATACTATGTCTGTCTGCCCTAGAGACAACTGGAGTAACAGACAAATGTCTATCGTTCAGATGCCTAAGGATAATACCTGAGGATAATGTACCTCAGTTCTAGTCAGCTCCGTAATCTGTTATGACTAGATTGCCAACTAGAAATGAAGTGACTATGTCATACTGCATTTACAAAGTGTCGTGAATTTAGTGTGGATCCCAAAAATACGGATAGCTGCCTGAGGATACTATGTCCCAGATAAGGTCAGTTCCGTAATCATTCTAGCTAATGTGCCAACTTGGATTCACACGGCTATGTATGAACCGGCTAATGTTAGTCTAAATAACTTGCTCAATCAGTGCGTTAGCAATATGCGGGATATCCGTGTACCCGCAGAGAGTCCGAGAGACGTCTGGCACCAAAACCATACTTGCCTCACTGCCCCCGTACCAGAGTCACACTTGTGACGTCACAAGTATGATGTCACTAAAACCCGACGATAGTTTTGCTCTGAACTTGGGAAGCTTCTTCGGGCGTGGGCCTACCCTCCCTGGTTTATGTAGCATTTCTGTTGTCATGGTGATATGACGTCATTGAGGACTTTGACCTTGACGTTGCTACGCACTAGCAGGTGCCTAAATAAAAGCTGTGTGTGCTGTGCACGCGCATAGTAAGTGAAACTTCTTTGACTTTTGTCACAGAAATTGTATTTGTATTGGTGATGTTTTAATTAAAAATCAAAATATAATTTCATTGACAAAACGCAAATAAATTTGACTTAGAACGTGCGTACACATCCTTTGTATTTGCACTAAGCGTAAATTCCTCGTGTGTCGTGTGACTGTGCGACTGTGCGTGTGACTGTGCGACTATGCGTGCGACTGTGCATGTGCGCGTGACTGTGCATGTGCGCGTGACTGTGCATGTGCACGTGACTGTATATGTGCGCGTGACTGTGCATGTGCGCGTGACTGTGCATGTGCGCGTGACTGTGCGTGCGCATGACTGTGCATGTGCGCGTGACTGTGCGTGTGCGTGTGTGTGTGCGTGACTGTGTGTGTGTGCGTGTGTGACTGTGTGTGTGTGACTGTGTGTGACTGTGTGCGTGCGTGCGTGTGACTGTGTGCGTACGTGTGACTGTGTGCGTGTGTGCGTGTGACTGTGTGCGTGCGTGCGACTGTGTGTGTGCATGCGTGTGACTGTGTGTGTGCGTGTGACTGTGCGTGACCGTGTGCGTGCGTGTGACCTTGTGCGTGCGAGTGCGCCGTATGCGCAGCCCTCCTGCACCTCACATATCCCCCTAACCTATTCACCCCCAATACAGCTCCATGAATCCCAACCCCAATACCCCCTGCTCTCCTCCTAATGATACACCCGAATAACACCTGTCCCCCACTCCAAATGATATAGCCACACCAATACCCCCCGCCCTCCCCCTAATGATACACCCCATCTCCCCAGTCCGGGCACGCACTCACCGGGCTGCAGGAAGAGGATGCCCCGGACCCTTCCCTCCCGCACCGGGCTCCGTGTCACCTCCTCCCGCATGAAGCTCCTCTCCTGGGCGGCCGTGGCCAGCAGGCGGCCGGACGGCTTGTGGAACTGGTACAGAGCGAGTTCCAGGCGGAGGGGGGTCTGCACATCCCTCCGGAGCAGCCTCCTGAAGGGAGTCCACGGGTGCAGGAACCACAGGTGCCCCTCTGGCTCTACCCCACAGAAGCTGCCACCCTGCAGGGCCGGGGAGCGGCTCAGCTCCAGCTCCCCGCCCGGTACCAGCCCAGGGAGGTGAAGGTCTCCCCGCCTTCACCAGTCGCAGTCACCTCCTGCCCGGAGCTCAGGCCTGAGACTGACCCACAGCGGCTCATCCCACAGGCAGCGTACGGGGGAGGCCTGCAGGGACACGGACATGCACCGGGAGGAGAGGCCGCGGGAGATCAGGGCCTGCATAGGGCCCCGGGGAACAGTGTGGGCTGCAGTGTCCCTATGAGAGCCGTGGCGTCTTGAGCGTTGCCATAACTACCGTGCTGCATCATTACTGCGCATGCGCGTCGCGGGCGTGTGGGGGGAACGGCGCCGCTGCCAGCCGCTTCTGCGCATGCGCAGCCCCCGCCACCTCACCATTAGTAATGCGCGGCAGGGCAGCGGGCCAGGAACAGCGGCCGTGAGCTTGCCGGCGCAGCGGGGGAGCACCAGGTCAGTGTGCTGCTGGGCCTGCACCCGCCGGGGGCAGATAGCGGCTGCGCGCCACCCCCTCCCCACTCCCGTGGTGATTGGAGTCACTGGCGCCATCGCGCATGCGCGGCACGGCAGTAGGCAGCGGGCGGGGAACGGCGGCCGTTATGAGCGGCACCGGCGGCTATCGCCGCCGCCGCATGTCAGCGGCTGTGTGGGGGGTGCGGTGGCCATTAGGAGCTATCGCCGCCGCCGCCGCATCTGATTTGTGGAGCGGGTGTGATGTCAGTGTTGGGGTCGGGCTGAGCCAGGTCACAGCCCGGCCTCAACTGCCAGCACTGACGTCACATCCGTTTCATTTCTGTCTCCACAATCCATTTTTGCCCCAGTTCGAATGAGGTGCCACTAAGGAAGTTTCACTTTAAAAAGTCAGAGATGTCAGAAATTGCCGTAACTCCAATAGAACATCGATCAGTAACTGAATGTTGAACTTTATTCTAGCGTTAGGTCACACCTTTTTTGCCCATCTTTATACGATAGAACATAAAGTAAACCAACCTCATCTGGCAGTACAGAGTATAATACAGACCTGCTCAACACTGTCAGAAGTTGACATTACATCTGTCAGTATCTGCATATTAAACTTTTATTCTAATAATAGATCACACTTTTTTGCCCATCTTTTAAAGATAGAACATACAGTGAATCGACCTCTAATGAGGATACAGTGTGTAATAGATACCAGCCCAACGCTAGGTATCGGTATTTTTACATTACTTTTCCAGTATGGCTATTATAAATAATAATACACAATTAATTGATAGTTACCAAACTAGTTCTAAGTAAAATACACAACTCTGGTTAAATGTAAATTGTCAATCAGATATTCAACATGATGCGATGTTTAAACTTTGGTCATCTACATCATCAAGGGAGTAGGACAGTGTTACGTGTCCTGTCCAGTCCCCTTCATAATGTAGATGGCCAAATATGGCCATATAGCCTCTCCCTCATGATGCAGGGACCCATAACGGTATATACGTTATCCTGGGGGGGGAGGAAATCCCTTCATCTTACCTTCAGCGCTGTTAGGACACATATGCAGAGGGGGGAGGAGGCTGCAGATGGAGAGATGGCTGCTGGCGGAGAGACGACTGCAGACGACTTCGCAGCTCATCTAAACGTTACTTAGTAGCGATATTCTCGCCAATCAAGTGAAGGATTAACACTTCAGGGGTCCCATTCAAAAGCATGGACCTCCACAGTGTTAATCCTTCTGACCTCCCACGAAAAAGCATAATTGCTCAGCGCCAACGGGGACTCAGGCTAAGAGCCATTTTGTCCTATTCACCAGTCGCTTTGTCACTGGGAACAGAAAATTAAAGCGCAAACTCTAAGTAATAAATAAATGAAGGGATGAATACAAATAAATATCACCAATGGAGATGCTACTGGTGTAGGGGTTAAACAACCCGTCAGAAGACGACACAGAAAACACTTAAAGCGTGAAACTCCCACTGGTTGTACTGAAGTGATGAACACACAAGGAATCTGGAAGCAGGAACTCTCAGGATGACGTCACCCGCCACCCGATCCCGGAAGTAGGCAACGTGGGGAAGCGTTGGCCGTTCTACAAGCATACACAAGACGTTCCAGTACTGCAGCTGTACAGCACTACAGGACCCAGAGTGGTCAAACCGCCTGTTTTATTTCTACAGCATGTGAGTGGATTGAGCTCTTTTGCTCTATCATATGTTCATTAAACTGTGTTGCACTATATTTCTTCTTTCTCGCTTGGTCACTGTGCCAGATTGACTACCACTTATATAGGAGAGTGCGCCTAAAGGGATTCTAGGGGGTTTCCTGTGTCTTTTGCAGCCACTCCCAATTTGTTTGCCCACAAACCTTGCCGTTCTTGTGGCCGCGATTGGGCCCCCAGTTTTCCGTGCCCACAAGAACAGTAAATCTCGCACATTTTGTGAACGTTTATATTACTTTTTAGCCCTGAAATTATGACCCACACAAAAATACATCTAATCTTAGGACATAGGCACCCCACAAGTGACATGTGAAGATGTAATGCTCAGACACATACAAAGATCCACCATTAACATCGTATTTATTGTTATTTAGTTGTTCAGTAAAACATATACAGATATATACAATATGCATGAATACAGAAGACTGCACTATACATATTTTTAAAAAAGAAAAAAAAATAACACTCAGTTTCATGAGCTATTGTCACAGTCTTCCAAACAAGCATTTAAAAATGAATTGAACAATAGTCAGTAAAAGATTACAGATTGCTTAACACACAGAGTAAAGTTTCCATATTTTACATGTGCAATAACATTTTAAGTTTGCTATGCAGTACTGAATACCAGTGTTTTTTTTTCCATTGTATAAACCCAGTTGTAAGAGAAACATCCGTTTTCTCACATACGTCTTAAAGCTGCAATGTTTGTGAGTAGAGGACTTTCCTTACGTTAAAATTGCTTAAATGCACAGTCCTGCGGGATGAAATGTCGGAGGAATCGGCTCCCAAATGATCCACAATATTTTGAATACAAAACTAAAAAAAAAAACGTGTCAGCGCTGTGAATGTTGAAATCAAAAAGGTCCAGCCAAAAGTACACCAATTTTTTTTGTTACATACTAGAATAATATATATTTTAAAAAAAAAAAACAGTTTAAAATATTGAAATCTACAAGAGGGGGTGATCCTTAACCCTTTCCTGCGAGAGGGGACTACAGTGTATTGTGTCAACTCAACACACTTCTTTTTGCAACGTACATTGACCATTGCCTTCTGTGCAAAATATCCCAGCCCTTATGGCAGAATAGAGGTTGGGGACGAGAGTCACAGAACCTCTTGGGTACAACTAAAACTGGAATGACACTAAAATAAGACAATACAGGTTTGTGTGTATAAACATTCACAAGAACATCCGTACTTTTTTTTGAAAAATACTTACATTCCACAGCCATTGTTAAGGTATGAAGTATTTTCAACCTTTAGACAAGGTGTGTCGGCCAAATGGATAGGTATATATTTAAGTCTAAAGCAGAATAAATCCATCTTGCACTATTCATTGTAAGCTCAAAGCTTGACTGCGACATGGAAACCTTGTGTACGTTTGTATTTCATGGGGTGGCGTATTGAAGTGTTCTGGTTGCAAAAGTCCAGTATAAAATAGCTCTAAAGAAAACTTCTATAGCTAATTCCGCTGTTATTTTGCATCAGGGAGACTTTAACACTTATTTTGGGAGCTGTGCATTCAGTTCCCGATAAGTGCATTAAGATGCACAGCAAAAAAATAAAAACTGTTAATTACCGGGATCTGCACCAAATATAAGACGTTTTATTTAAAATATGCATCTTAAACAAGGATCTTGCATTGAACACACAACCTTCGACCGCTGAGATGTTGATGAGGCAGTCTTGGTAGATTATGGATGTAATATTTGGTGGGAAATCGATGCACAATTTGATGCACGCCATTATAATAATTCCTTTAGGTAACCCCACAAATTGTAGGGTAACTCAAAAGTGAAAAACAATAGCAAAAAAAATATTTGACACAAAAGCTAAAAACCCTCTATATTTAATATGCTGTGAAGCCACCTGACCCATGCTGGGGAAGACTTCAGCCCCATGAATAGGAACAAAGCTAAACTCTTTCCCAACAAGGGAAAGATATCTTCACAGCATATTGGGGACATACGTATTCGTTTTGCACCAACCAGGGCCTTTGCGACTCTTTGAGACATTGCCAACCATGATGTTAAAAAATGGATTTGAAATTAAATGGGGGGGTCCTTGTTTTCTTCTCCAGTGTAAACACGGCTTCGGTTTTGCACTGGTAGATTCTGACTAAAAAAACTGCAAGATGTTTACATCAAGCGCAAAAGAAGAGTTGAAATCCTGTATACCCTCATTTCACCCAAATCATTTTGTAGTACACCACTTTAAGATTTGACTAAGCCATTTCAAAATGTATTCATCATTAGAAGTGTTACAAGCAACAATGAGAATGTTTCTCTAAGACTGTGTACAGCAAATAAAAATACCACTTGTGGTGCATTTGCATGTCTCAGACAGGTCTGCAACCCCATCATCACTTAGCATGCATTGCTTCCACTGCAGCCAGGGATTCTGGGTAATGACATGCAAATGAGCACAGTGTGTCACTCTTTACTTCTCATCCATTTTAATATGGAACCCTCTCTAAGACTCCTGTAAATCCAGGAGCAGACAGCTAATAGGTAACTTTGGTGTCCCATATGTATTTCTTTATTTGTTTGGCCATAAAGGTGCCGTTCCACTTGGGACTTTAAAAAAAAAAAAAACTTTATAATCCCACAATCCATTGTAAAATTCTCCGGCAACTTTCTGTTTTGGAGAAATATTCACATAAATCAGGGATGGCCAACTCCAGTCCTCAAGGGCCACCAACAGGTCAGCTTTTAAGGATATCCCTGCTTCTGCACAGGTGGCTCAATCCGTGACTCAGTCATAATGACTGAGCCAGTTTGAGCCACCTCTGCTGAAGCAGGGATATCCTTTATACCTGGCCTGTTGGTGGCCCTTGAGGACTGAAGTCGACCGCCCTTTACGTAAACAAAGCTATGATTTAGTACTGAGTCCTGATCACTGCTGCATTGAAATCACTACTCCAACTAGCGGCTTGCCAAAGCAGCATGCATGGTGCACTCTATCATGTTTAATATTGTGCTCGACGCAGATCAGCATTGGGACCTAAACCTGCACAGCCATTAAATGCATCTTAAATGATGCAGTAAATGTTAAAAAAAAAAGGGTGGAGACGTTGATAAATGGTTGAGTAGTGGGACTGAACCTCTAATGTAAACACTATGGGGGGTTTAACTCTATATCCACCACAGCGACCGATGAGGCTTTTTTTTCAGACTGTTTCCCATTTACTTCAATAAGGAATCTGGGCCACAAACCTCCCAATCGTCAGATATGGCCGATATGGAATACACCCCATATCCTATCCACTGCAATGGAGCTGAACAGCAGTAACACACATATATGGCCCTCCATACATACTGTGGCTGCTCCTATCCCCTCCTAACTCATGTTCATAGCAAAAATACACTTTATACTGAAATAGAACGTGATTTTATTTTCCGTTGTTCATTTTTGGTTTCTTTAGCCAGTCTATCACTGTTTTGCAGCTAAATTAATGTTATAGAATCTGTGACAAGACAAAGAGTCACTTTACCATAAAACATTTGTTTTTCGCTACATTTTTATAATATGAGCCAAACTTCAGCTTGGCAGGTAAATCATCTTGATGTCCAAATATGTGGGCTTCATGGATCGAGCTTCTGCTAAATAAAACTAGGTAATGATTTAATTATTTCTGGTTTCACCTGTGGTCACGTAAAATGGTGGTCAAAATGGGTATGTATCAATGTCCCCCGGCTATAAAGCTTGGCCAAACCAGAGACTCATAGGCCCATATTTACTTAGCCCTGCTATGCCAAAAGACACCCATTCACGTGACTGGGCTGCAAGGTGTCTTATGCATAGCACTCCTTGCTAAATACGAGCCATAATCTAAAAAGTACAAAATACCATTGAAAAGTAATAGTTTATTATTAATTGTTGGAAATGTCAATAAAATTACAAGTTACAAAAAAACAAGAAGAAAATCAATAGTTTAATAATAATGTTGCAGCCGGGAGACTTTGATACATCAAATACAGGTGCCAACTCAGGCTGAATAGAGGTTGATGCCACAGATGATGATAAAAGTGATGGTTCTACATGTAAAATGTGATGCACCCCATTATAATAGTGTTTTATCTTCTCTAGTTCCAGGAAACTCACCCCAGTAGCAAGTTGGCACAAGGACAATAAATAAAAGCCAGGTAGCCCTTGCACATGGATTCTGAGATTCGTTTTGTACCTCTTGGGGTCAATTGTAGAGCAAAACTGGGCGTAATGCTTTGCTCACTTAAGGGTGAACTCTATATGCTCAGAAGCGACTATTCTGGCACTTTTGGGCCGAAAATCCCCATTGAAGTTTAACGGCCAGTTCGACATATATAGAATTTATCCTTAAAACTGCATTCAGCGTTGTTAAAGTGCAACATTTATTGTTGTGCTGGATTCCTATTTATTAAGACACAGAGGTGGCCCTACCATATTAGTCAGGTCATTGCAATATGGTTCCCAGAACCTCTGCTTTCTATAAGCACTACAATTAAGAAATTAAGCCTTTATTTTTAGGGGGATGCTGTAGTGTTATTTCCACAAGATACTTACGGGCAGATTTACTAAATGGTGTTAAGAATCCGTGGCACATCCAAATCAACCAAAAGGAATCCTATGTCTGGGTACCATTTTGTAAATACAGCTTTTTAATGGATGACAGAATGACAGAAGGTGCAGTCACCACAGAGAAAAATAGCACACACTTCAAGATGCAGTCGCCCTATTTTGATTTTAACTTATCGTTTTATCATTGCTTCTACAAATAATTTATCCTTTCCTTATTATCCTGTAATATTCCAGATGTGTCTGCTTTTAGAGCAGCAATCCATGCCGTTTTGATTTGTTTGTAGGTTTTTAACATAATTGGAAAAAAGGAAGATCTGATAAATGGCCATATTAGTCATACACTGAGAGACCCCCAAATTTCAGAAAGACTTCGAGATACTTGGGGTTTATAAATCAAGATGGTGCCAAAATGTTCAACTGTGTTAATCTGTGGCACGGATTGACAGTGTCTATACGTATATATATATATATATATATATATAGCTATTGACACATAGAATTGGCCCCTATGTGTTCCAATTGGTTCTTATCTGCAGTCTAGTTCTGTGTCTATGTCAAAAACGTGCATGGTGAACTATTGTATTTGATGTAACTCTTCATTGAGTTGACTCGTTCACTAAAGCAGCAATACGGGTCTTCTTTTATTCCATTTAGCATAGATCTTTTAGAACAGGAAACACTGTCTCCTCCCCTTATTTTTCCTATAACCACTCACCCAAAACACTCACTGACATCAGTGGAGTAAAATTGTAGCAAAGCACAATGATATATTAATGCAAAGTGACACACAATTGAAACGTTCACCTCTTTTTGCAACACAAACCATACACCCCTGAAAGCCTCCGTTTTATGGAGTCTTTGCCTTGTCACTGGAACAATCAGAACGAGAATCTCTGTGGCATTCCTATCCAATCACAGTCACATTCTGATACTAGCCCCATTTTAATTGGCTCACCAACAAAGAAGTGACCAGCAGACAATTTGGAATCAAACATCTCCAGAAAAAATGTGGTCTTCCAGTGTAGGATTAATGCTTTCATACACCGGGAGACACAACCTTCCTTCCACCGACTTAACGAATAATAATAATGGATAAAATAGCAGGATTGCCATTGTAAATGTGCAAATGTACTTCCCCACAAGCACTGAGGTGTGTATAATTAAGGGCTTATCAATGATTTCTAATGAGTAATGGAAATTAAAAAGAATATGTTCTATACCTGGATTTTCTGTGTTACAAAGGATTTGTTTTCGGGCATTTGAGCCCAAATTTACCAAAGCAGTGCTAAACCATGATGCTTCTATTCAACTGAATTGGCCATAATAAATGTAAATATAACCCGTAGTCCATTTATAAGACAGTCCCTTTACTTCCATGTCAGACCTGGGGCGTGTACGGTATACTGACTAGTGTATACAAAATGTAACTTGTCTTACATAAGATATATTCATTATTAGCAGTCCCGCAGAAATCATGCAAACATCACATTCCTATTGAATTTTTTTCTTTTTTTTCTTTTTTTTTTTTTAAACGTTGGTTTCATCTTGTCACAATATGTCAAATGCAGGAGTAACAAGGTAACTGATGTATTTGATAACAATATTAGTAACACAAACTAATTTTTCCACTTTTTGTATTCATTTATAATGACTGTAACTCTGGGGTATGTTAAAAATTCTCAACAGGATATAACTATAAGATAAAAATATACTATTTGCTTATTGTACAGTATTTCCACTGGAGAGAAGACAGAAGATTATTGGGGGGTTTTCATTAAACGGCAATAGTCTCAAATCAGGGCATTGGCGTAAGAAAATCTAATTAAAGTCAATAGGAGTTTTTGACCGATCAGCACTATTGCAGTCTGATGAATAACCGCATATGTATCAAGCTCATGAAACATGTGCACTATAGGGTCTCTTATTCAGCCTATTAGCAACTTTACTAAAGGTAAGAAACTGGCATTTTCTTACATTTACACTTGACCATTACACCACTCGTGACCTGGAGAATTTTATTGACGCGTGACATTGATGGCAGGAAAAGCAGAACTTGATACATTTAATTATTATACGTGCATCAAATAACTCTCACCCCCGCCCGCCCCCCATAATTTTCCTGTTGCTCCCTACAAGCACTCAGCAAATAACTCAATAGGAACCTTGGTATATTGACAAGTGTGCAAAATAACAGCAAAACGGCCATCTTGTAGCTTGATTCAGAGTTCCAACAACACTTCAAAAAATCAAAATGGCTGCTTCGGATGTTCTAAACATAAATGGATTGCTATACGTACATGAATTATAAGATCATGATGTTAAATTCTTTTTTTTTGCAATATGCCATGGTTTTGATATCAGTTTGGAGTGAGAACACAAGTTGAATTGACAATCGAAATTAAAATGTAAAAACTTTTACGAAGCTTCTCCCTTGAAATTACATTTCACGTAGCACTGATCAAAGCAAAAAGATAAGACATACACCGCGTTTTGACATACAAAAGTCCCTCTCTAACCCAGCTAAATAATGCCAAGTTTACAGAGCAACGGGGAAATAACTAGAAGAAAACAATAAAGCAAAGGAGTGCCGAATGAAGAAGAATTAACACTGGTAACATACTGTGGCAAAATATTTTAAAATATGAGGTTTACGTTAAATTAACCCTTTCAAGTCCAGATGCCACTAAGCAGGTACCAACCTAAAAAAAAGAATAGTCCACCTAATTCAGTAGCGGCCCTTAAAGAGAATGAAAAAAAAAATGTTCTTTGTTTTTTTTCTTCTTCAAGTGAGGGCAGCGACAAAAGTCCCAAATCTGTTGGAGATGTCTGAATGAAGGGATCTCCATGTAGGAACAGGCGTCCTACCCTTTGACTCTCCAATATCATCTGTGCAGTGAACTGAGAGGCATTGCAAATGGCTTCCATTCTGTGCCGCTGCTGAGGTCTTGTTCTGGGGGAGATCGTGGGCTGGAAAGAAAGAAACAACAAAGTCAATGGAAATGCTAAAAGAAGCACATTCAAGAAAACTGTGGATGGAGAGTGTCACACGCCAGTCTTGGTGTCAAATTCACTTTTTTTTTTTTAATCAGTGTTTGAGAGCAATAATATACATTCATCACTGCACTGGACTGGGAGACTTTAAGGGGTCATTTATTTAAAAAAAATGGTCTCTGGTTAAATAATACTACCAAACAGGAAAATCCCCTGCAATTTTCAATGAGAATTTTTATCTTTAGACATATCCGGTGCAGTTTGTGGGTAGAAGAGAATTAAAGGTTTAGTCCAAGTGGACTTTTTTTTGTGTAGCAGGTTTAAATCGGGGGGGGGGGTCTCTGGAGCTGTACCGCGTTGATTTCAGCTCTGGGGACCCCCTGCTTCCCGAGATATTTACATCTGTAGGGGGTGCCGATATCTCTGGCAAGTTTAAAGACCCTGGTCACGTAGGCCAGTAGGAAGCCACAAGGGATGACGTTACGACTTCCACGGGACATATAAGCCGCCATTTCGATAGTCCCACCATGTCCAGCCGAAGTTACTACCGACACTCCCTTCCGAGATAAGTATCTCCGGAAGCAGGGAGTCCCCGGGGGTGAAATCAACGCAGTTCAGCTCCGGAGACGCCCCCGCCTCATATCAAAAATAAGAAAATGCCGCTTGGACTGAACCTCTAAATGAGCACTGGGACACTTGGGAGAAATTACCCTCAATAATTTCCCAGTAAGATACAGAATTACAGTCTAACAACTGAAAACAAGAACATTAGTTACATAGCAGATGAGGTTGGGGGAAAAAAAGGCACACCCACCTATGTTAAATTGACTTTCACCTGGGAAAAAAATAGGTGCTATTTTTCCTTGAAGGGTGATTCAATGTTGGTAAGTAACGGCATGTAATGTTTAACATTGAGAAAAAACTAATATTGTCAAAAAATACTAATACTTCATTTTGAAAAAGACAATAATTGGCTACATTTAACCTATTACAAATGCCATATTACACATCTTTAGTCCACTTTAGCCCTAGAAGGGACTGCACTGGTAAATTCTGCAGAATTGTCCATCGCTGCTGCTCCAGCTGTTGAAGAGTTAATACCTATGATGGTGTTATCTCAGAGCCAGCGGTGATAAAGTCATTTTACCACATCTTTTAAATATGCATGGCATGTAATGTAGCATGGAACTGCAAAGGGGAAGGAAAGCCTGAGATAACAGGTTTACAGCGAGAGATAGCATAAGTACTTCTGCTTTTCTGCTCCAGTGAACCCAGTGAAATAACAATTCCGAAGAAACCTTGGAAAGGGTACTTCAGTCATATTTTGTTTAACAAGATGAACTTATATGATTATGGCACCACATAAAAACGGTGAGGGGAAAAAACTAGAACAATGCCAAGATTCGGAAGGTAAAAAAAAAATATATATACTGTATATTGTTTTAGGAAAATAAAAATGGACAGTTTCCACCAAAGATTTGCAGAACGTTTTTGCAATACAGAAATTAATTTGGCAATTCATACATATTTTGTGAAGCAATGCGTTGGAAGATATCATTACCTCCTAAAATAATGATCTTTTGTAGTCTCCCAGGCCTATTTGATGGTACCAAGTTTGGAGTAGGCAAATTGACATACATACATACCCCCAAACATATTAATCTATACTCCACGTGATACGACTAAAGGGGAAATTCTGTATACGCCAACATACGCCAGCATAAAAGCACTAATTAGGTGAAACTAAATGCAAATTCATTCTCTTTTCCTACAATTTCTCTGCTTTTTTAAATCTTCCCGAATATGGCAAAACCCCGAAATTTTTATAGTTTTCAATTTTGCTCTTTTTTTTTGGGTGCGATTTTGTAAAAAAAACTATTACAGGATTAAAGCACGGGGTCTCCGGAGCTGAACTGGGTTGGTTACAGCTCCGGGGAACTCCCTGCTTCTAGAGATACTGAACTCGTAGCGGTGCCGATCTCTATGCACCAGGGAACTGTCTGCCTAACATAATGGTGGCGTTTAAATGCATCACGTGGTCCAATAGGAAAACTGTGATGTCATCCGGTGCAGCTTCCTATTGGCCAAAGTGACCAGGACATTTAAACATCACAGGGATACTGCTCCCTCCCTCCCCACCCCCACCCCTACGAAGGTAAGTGTCTCTAGAAGCAGAGGGTCCCCGGAGCTGAAATGAACACAGTTCAGCTCCAGAGACCCCCTGCTTCAATCCTTTACTAAAAATAATAAAAACACAATAAATGAAACCTGTATTGCTGCTTTAATGAACGAAGCCAAATGTGTCAACTCAACGAAGAGCAGTCGTTTTGAATACAATAGTTCATCATGCAAGTTTTTGACAGAGAACACAGAACTTGACTGCAGATAAGAACGACTTGGAACACACAGTCTGCCCAAATTACGACCTCCTGTTGTAAGACTATTGTACAAATTCAACACTCTTTCCGTGAAGAAGTTTTTCCCCTTTGCCTGCCGCCCTCCAATGTTTGAGGGTTTTTGTTTTTACAGTTGATGCAAACCATTAGCCTCAGTGGTTATTTCTGTGAAATAGAAGCTTTTAAAAAATAAAAAAAAAAGAGGGGGGAGGGGGAATGAATTGATGGATGGACATGCAGAATTTGGTACATCACATCATAATGTATGTGTCACTTAACACTCACATAAGTCATCATGTATTCTGGCACAAGGGGCAAGAATAGGTGCAAGGAACTTTGATATATTGGTGTTAAGAGAGACAGGATGCAAATTTCAAAATTGCGTTGATCAATAGGTTAGACACTGCACGAACAATATGCCGCGTGGTGTCATATATATGTGACATGTGCCATTTGGATGAACGATTTATGTTCATAAATCTGGTCTCCTCAAAATTGCTGAATAAACGGCAGTGCCAAGTCTGAATTATGATAAACTCAAAGATCATACATCAAATGCAAAACTCTAGATTAATAAATTTCTAACATAAAGCAAACTCAAGCAAAAAATAAATAATATATATATATATATACTGCATATCACTTGCTAAATTTGGTATAGTCATCGTCATATATTTTTGGAAAAAATTACATTTTGTAATAATTTAAGATCACAATGAATAAACAATTATAATATTACATATACATGGATGTATATTTCCATTCCCTCCTTTCACGCCTGTTGTCCTCCTATTCGTCTGTCCCTTCCCTGATGTTACATTTTATGTGTGCCAATCCATTAGAAATATAAATAACTGACAATAAACATAGTCAAAATAAAAATGAATTCACACCCGCAAGGAAGTCGCACCAACCAATGAAAAACTAGTCTAAAAAAAATGGGACACCATTGCTTTTCCCAAACGTAATGAATGTAGATAAAGCAATAGCACTAGGAATAATATTTCCACAATTACTGACATTTCAGTACAATGTGTGTAATGGTTAAAACTACACATTTTTGTTAGTCTCTGTGGCTTATTAAATAAGCCTTGAAGCAGCCAATCGCAGACTTCCATGGACATCATGAATAAGCCCCTTTCTGTACTGTTTTTGTCACTAGAAATAAAATCAAGAGCGGGGATTATGAAGAGATGGCGGCATTGTAAAGGTCTGGGGAACAATCGGTTGCACTCTCTCAGCTTACTTGTAAGATTAAAGTGACAAACAGGAGGTGAGGATCCCTGGAAACGCTACTTGCCTCAGGCCCTGTGCCTTACACTTCTTCAAACCCACACACATTTCGCACAGCATGAGCCCAGTGTGTAGCAGCCATTCCCCAAGAATCAGCCATCCGTGAACATCTCTGTTTGCTAGTGATCTTGTTAAGGCAACATCAGTTAATTTGGATCACATATCCAGATTGGTTTATCAGAAACCAGGACACTTTCTGATGGCAATTACTGTAGTATTGCTTCTGTTGTTTTTAGCTCTGTTTGCCTGCGCTGCTTTGAGACAATTACCAAAATTCCAAAGGGGAAGACAAAGAGTAGGATGTCCACAATATTTTTCACTGACCATTATTGCCTTGGGACAGAGAGTTTTTTTTACAAATCTACAACATGACAGCATGACATACTGGTTTGGGCAGATAACAATGTTTACACACATCTTAAAATCTGAGTTATTTTTTTTTTTTTCAATTTACAAAGATTTTTTTTTTTTTTAAGGAGCTGCTTATTCGACCAAAGAGAGAAAATTGTTAAATTATCGGAGATACGTTTATGTCTTTGCACAAATGTAGAGTTCAAAAGTAAACGTGTTATAGTAAACATATTCGTTTAACCACAAGGTCGCAGTTAAACAATACAATGGTTATATGCCCAACACATTTCCAGAAAAATAGTGTATAGTATATGAGACGATTGGCAGGGGATATTGTATAGTATACTACAGCAGTGTACAGAACACAAAGTGCAGTCCCTTATAAGTATATATATATAAAATGTATGTTTTTTTTAGATTTTTGTCACTATTTCTTAGGGCACTTCTGTTTTTTAACTAGTTATAACTGGACTATAACTCACACATAGCACATAAAGTGCTTCTAAAAAATTTAACCCCTTAGGAACTGCATACATTTCACCCATCCCATGCTATTGACATTATCATTATTGTGTTTCCTCCTCTCCCTATACAGTGGAGGAAACACAAAGGACACAGTATAAGATTGGTAGTGTAGGAACGTATTGAAAGGGTCATACCGTAGCATATTTTGGCCAAAAGATTGAACTAAATGACCCATACTTATGAAAAGAAAAGACATATAGAAATACATTAAATAATGTGTCACATTTGGTGTGCATTGGGGCTTCTTTGTGTACTGCTGTATATTTGAGGTCACTCTCCCAGTAGAGCTCCCATTGGCACAATTAGATATAGAAATAGACAATACTGTGGGGCTGGGTTTTGAGCTTTCTAAGATTGTGTACATCTAATTTCTAAACGAGGACACAAAGACGATGTCCACAATATTTTGACCATTATTACCTTAGAACAGAATGCGGATTTGACAAATATACAACATGACTGCATGACATACTGGTTTGGGCAGATAACTGTGTCTACACACCAGAACATCAGATTTTTGACATTTACAAATAAATCCTTTTTTAAATTTTTTTTTTTTAAGGAACTGCTTATTCGACAAAATGAAAATATGTTCAATTGTCAGAGATGCATGTATTTTTGTACAAATTGAGAATTCCGAATTAAAATGTGTTCTAGTATACATACTAATTGTAACCATATCAAGTTCTGGTTGAAGAATACATATTGGTTATATGCCCCACACACTTCCAGAAAAGTAGTTAATACTATATGAGAATACGGTATTAGCAGGGGATAGATACTGTAAATACAAATATAGAATTAAGTATCTGTCGTCTAAATTTAACATAGGCTGAACTCTACGGATGTGTGTATTTTTAACCTCATCTATTATGTAACTATGATATTCTATACCAGGAATGGCCAACTCCAACAGCCTCTGATTGAGCCACCTGTGCTGAGGCAGGGACTTGTTGAGTCACCTGTGCTGAAGCAGGGATATCCTCAAACCCTGACCTCTTGAGGCCTGGAATTGGCTACCCTTGGAATAGTATAATAGTATACTACAGCAGTAGTAGTAAGAATAGTATATGCAATTGTTGAACAACACCAAAAGTCCAGTCCCTATTTTTTCAATATGGACAATACAACTCAATCCCAAGCTAGTCAGTGAAATAAATATAAAACACATTCCTTATTATGAACATACCAAGATGTACAGTACAAGATTGTGTTTTAGATATTTCAGTCTTATTATGACACAGAACATTCTCAATATGAGTGTATAAGATCGTATTTACAAAGATTCATTTGTCCCCGGAAAAACAATATAGGTTCATTCTAAAAGGGCTACTGTTTTCCTAAATCAACAATTAAATAAATATGGACATCGTCATCACTGGTACAAAAATATGGTCTGTCTTCTGTCATAACCTACAATTTAGAGAAAAAAAATGCAAAGAATTATAAGAATCTTTCTATGTTGTAACAGATATGGGGAGAATGAGTAATCCAGTGAGTAACGACACAGAATTTGTAAATAATGACACAGAGTTTGAATCAGTGAATCCGGTTCAATTCCTGGTGTCAGCTCCTTGTGACCTTGGGCAAGTCACTTTATCGCCCAGTGCCACAGATGCCAAACACATAGATTGTAAGCTCATCGGCACAGGGACTGTGTCTGTAACAATCCTATGTGCTACGTACCACGCGCTATACTGTAATTGCGAAGTGCAGTTTATAGAAACAACAAGGTCCTCCCAGATATGTAGGAGGGAGAAGCTTTGAATGGGTTCAGTTCTCAAAAACACATCAAACCGTGCAGTCGTTCTCAGCAACGTCCTGACACTAGATTTGTTTAAGAGTTTCCCTTAGTGATACCTGAAGGATATTGCTCTATAGGCAGAAACAGTGACTATGGGGCAAGTTGACCCATTTCAAATTACATAGTGCCGTATTTACTAAACAGTGCTTCGAGAAAACCTTACAGAATGGCTTCGTAAATATGGCCCTTTGAAGGGCTCTTCCAGCAAAGTGCCTTATAAAACGTCACATAGTGTATACAATGATATTTTTAAACGTCACATAGTGTATACAATGATCATTTTATCTTGTAACCGTGCGGCCATTTCAAACCACTGAAACGTTTTATGGTTTATGACAAATGTTTTTTATGTGACCTGTAAATACCTATTGATGTTGTGATTGATAAATGATCCACTTGGTAACCAAAACCTACAAAAATGTGATATTGCGGGTACCAAAATCCACTCCAGATTAAGCAAAGAAAATAATCCCATTCTTTTTAATACCATTTTTTTTTCTTTGAATTCTTTGGGAAGTGTGATGTAATTGCATAGAAACTGGTATTATTCCAGGCTACTCTATATATTTCTTTTAAAATGTATACGATGTTTGGATATTTTAATCACTTTTAATTAGGCCCATTTCATAATAAAATATTTGTATTTAAGAAGCTACATACTACATGCATGTAAAAGCACTTTTTGATGAGTCTAGTGTTCCTACTACACAGTTAAATACGTAGAACAGCAGAACAAGAACAATTTCAGGCGTCAACAATAGTATCCACATCTACTTTGTCCTATATACTGTATATATATTTTTTTATATTACCTTGAAATATCTCTCAATCCTCTTTAGGGCATCCTTGTAATTTGTATTCCCAGAAGAAGCAAACTCCAGCTAGCAGCTATACAGTACCTAGCAAATTTTCTTCCCTAAAATTAAAAGGAGTTCAATCAATTTTACCAGTCGGCACAGCAGGGGAAAATCGTTCACTGCACTTTCACTAGCAACATAGATTTGTATCATGAATTATTATTTTATTTTTGTTCGAATGCGAAATGACGACATCCTAACAGATGCAGATGCTACGATATTTTTAATCTGTCAGTGAAGTTATTTGGAAGCAACTGTGTGGAAACTCTTGATACAGGTTTTGCTCTCAAACTAATTTAACTGTGGCGAAGATGTCCTTTAAGGTTATCTGAAGGTCGATGTTTGCAAATGACAACTTCACAAAGTTATTTGGGACGATATGACATTTTTGCCACCTGACAAAGTCTTATTTCACAAAGCAGTTGATTCTCATGGCATACACAAAAATCCAATATTTCCCCTGGATACACAACTAAGTGTCCATTTTGATTCATTGTGTTGTTTTTGACCACCTTGCTATTACGATTTTCACTTACAGCAGGGCCCCAGGCATACGGCGGGTTCCGTTTCACGCCATATAGTGAAAATCGCCGGAAAGCAGAAACGGCGATTTTCAGCTGTGCGCATCCCGGTAATTTCCCCCTTGTGCGCATGCGCGACCTCCGTTCGGCGCGCGCAACCTACATTCTGCGTATGCGCGCCGGCGGCAACAGCCCATTCTGCGCATGCGCGACCTCTGAGCAGACATGGCCCCCTGCTCGGTGCAGCCGTATCAGCGGATCGCCGAAAAGCAGGGCGCCGAGAAGCGGGGCCTTGCTGTATTTAAAAGAACTTGCCTCGCCCTTTCTAAAGCGGTTTTATTTTTTAAATGTGATGGTCTGTTCATCAGATGTAAGTGTTTGAAATATTAAGTGTCCGGTTAAAATGGTGCTATTCCCACGGCTGTCTAAAGGTTAACATAGTAAAACATGTTTTTTTAACATTAGAAAAAACATATATTTGTTTTAAAGAGCAGGACATGCTATGGGGCAAGATCCTAACTTCATAGGAGTTAAATTCATGTAGGCTTCTGTGGGATTGCTGCTTGGAAGCAAGTTTGGTATTATAGTAACAACTGGTCCCTTAAGCAGCACTACAAGTTAGAGTTTATGTTTTATTTGTTTAGTTATACGATTGAAGAAGGGGGTCTCCGGGGCTGAACTACATTAATTTCAGCTCTGGGGACCCCTTGCTTCCCGAGATACTTACTTGCGTAGGGAGTGCCAGTATCTCCATCACTTTTAAATGTCCCTCGTCACGCCGGCCAATAGGAAGCCACGAGGGATGACGTCACGGCTTCCTATTGGCCTGCAAGTGGCAGGACATTTCCAGCCGCCATTATGTTAGCCCTATTAAACCCAGTCGGAGCGGCTACCTGTAGAGATACCAGCACACCAGTATCTCGGGATCCAGGGGATCCTCAGAGCTCAAATGAACACAGTTCAGCTCCGGAGACCCCCAGCTTTAATCCTGTAACAAAAATAAATAAATAAAATAAACATAAAATGTAACTTGTAGAGCTACTTAAAAAAAATCAATATGGTCAATTCACTCTGATGTGAATAGACTTGAAAAAAATTGCAAATTTTGCCTGTTCACAAACTACAGTGAAATAGTACATCTTGCATATCATGCTGTCTTAACCATTTAATGGAGATTAAGTCTTCCCGAGCAAAGGGGAGACGGTTTAACCCTATATTAAGCATACTGAATAAAGGTTTAAGAAAGGCAAAGGTGAGTAGCCATATAAGTCCTTGTAGTAACAAAGGAGGGGGAGGGGGAGGGAGAGGGAGTAGGGGGTATGACACCTTTTATTGGACCAACAAGTAGTTGATATGTTACAAGGTCTCAAACCTCTTAGAGTCCTTCATCGGGTATTGAAGAAATACAGAAACAGAGTATTATACACAGTGTTTGAAAGAGGGATATCTGGTTGCAATGTATGTTGATGAGATAACTCTCTCAGCATCCATGGCAACCAGTTATCCCTCTTACAACTCTGTGCATAATAGTCTCTGTTTCTGTATTTCTACCAAACCTGATGAAGGTTCGAAAGCTACCACCTACTCCCTCTCCCTCCTTTGCTACTACAAGGTTTAATATAGACATTTTCATCCTGTGTCTCTTAGAGGGTAATTCTCTATCCACCGGTCGATGGAGATTGTCGTCCAAAAATTTGCATAAACAGCTGCTTCGGTGGATATAGAATAAGGTCCTTAGCATCAATCTTATCTCCGTGCTTACTGTGCCGTGTGTACACCACCTTGCAATCCATGTTGTGTCAACAGGAGGTGTTGAGTAACACACACATTGCACTGTATTAAATTCTGGGTTTGTTATCGCTCCCTTTTCTTAATGGGCCCAGATCTAATGCGGCATAAACTTCAGCGGCTAATGAGCTATGTCCAACGTAAGAGATTTGATGAGCAACTTTCTAATATTTGATCCAACTTTTCTTTGCCTTTATACAACGACTATTATTACCTCATATTACTCAAGCAGCAATGATATTTTTAAGTACTGGTCAAACAGCAATGTAACTCAATGAATAAAGCCAGTGTAGTATATTATACGCATTTATACGCAAATGGAGAAGTCCAATTAGCATTATAGTTCATAACATTTATCGATAAACCTTTCACTGAGAAACATAGCAAATAAAAACACCACATTGTGAGCCCATCCACATCTGAGACAGGTCTGCACCCCTGCCTTTCCCCATTATGTCATACAGTGCTTCCCCTGCAGCCAGGGATTCTGGGTAATGACAAGCAAATGAGCACACAGTGTCACTTTTTGCTTCTAATCCATTTTAACCTGGATCTCTATAATCTCATGCCTGCCGTATTACACAGCTGTTCAGTAAAGTATACATAAATGTTAATTAGTTTGGTTTAAAAAATGCAACTCTCTCAAACTTGATTGTGTAGTACATGCATGGAACAGTCTTCCAGAAGCTAAGTCAATAAAATCTATCAAGTCTGAGGTGGCATTAACCTCTTTTGCTCACCACCGGATGCAAGAAGCTTAAGGCTGCAATTATGCAGCCGAACCGCAGGGCGCTGGCGCGCATCTGTGACGTCACAATAGCGACGTTGCAGAGCGATATGTGCACAAGCACACGCAACTGCGCGCGCGGCTGCTGGCTGAAACCTGTTTTTTGATTGGACGGCCGCATCGCGTGACACGGCAGTCATGACCCGAAAACAATTTTGAAAACGCTCCAACTGTCTCCCGCTTTGCAGTAGCAAACGGGGAGACCGTCGCATTTGGTATAGCCAGTTTTCACAAACGCCTTAAACTTGTTTTTGCGCTGCTGGTGTCGCAACGGGCGCTGCCGGTGTCGCTACGGGCGACACCACAGGCGTTTTGGGGTATAATCGCAGCCTAGATAAGAAACATCATAGCTATAGAGCAGGGACAAAGCTGCACTTATGAGAACTTTCCCTCAAAGTGAAGCAAACTGCTTCATATCCACAAGTATTCCCCTGCGGCTCCTATTGGCAACAATGGGGACTTTTAGTAGCACATATTTACAAGCAATTATGGAAAACCTATATATGTCATTAAATGAATGCCTAGAAAAGAATATTGGCTGCATCTTGGCACATTAATGGTTACAAACCTTTAGCTGAACACCAGCTAAGCCAAACTGCAAGTAAACAAGTTGGTTGTTGACAATTTGTTTGGCTACTGCCCATCTTTAAAACAAAACTATGTAGCTCCTTCAATTTACAACAAATAAAAATATCACGTGTGAGCACATGCACGTCTCAGTCAGATCTGCAGCCTTGCCATTCCCCATTATCTCCTAGCATACAGTGCTTCCACTGCAGCAAGGGCTTCTGGGTACTGACATGCAAATGAGCACTAACAGTGTCACCTTTTCTTGTCCATTTTAACATGGCGCCCTATAAGCGCTCCACATCTTACACAGCTATTTTTTAGCACAGACTCCTATTTAAAACCATACTGCCCCAATGTTTCCATACCCCTTGAAAGCAGCCCATACATAGCATGAATACACACTGGTGGCGATTATATCAAGACAATTTGTACAAAACGGATTCATAGGGCCTTATTCTGTGAGTTCCGTTAGCGCTCTACCTAGCGATCTGCACAGAAAGCCCCACTGACACGGATCAGTGCTAGCGGAGCTCACAGAATAAGCCCCGTAGTGAGACTCTCTCGTCTTGTATCTTTGAGGGGGAATGTAACATTTCTAAGAAGGCTGATTACATTGATAAGTTGTTCAAAGAAAACCTATGACTTGGAATTGCCAATATAAGCCGGGGGCAATTTGTGTTACCCGGTGACATTGATTTTGCCCTTCCCTGGACTCGAGACACTAGGAAACCTGATCGTCTTACTAACATTCTGCACTATTGGGAAACACAAAGGGTGCGGTGCTTTAAAGCAGCCGAAGCCGTGAAGTTTAACTCTCTGATCCAGGGGTGCAGAAACTCCCTGCGCTGCCCCACCCCCCCCTTCCTGCTCTCCTCTTCGGTCACGCCCCCCCCCCCTCACCACTAACGTTGCGTCAAATGATGCTGCGGGTCATGTGACGTCACATAACCAGCGGCGTCATTTGACGTCAAATCTCCATGGCAACGCGCGTCATTTGACACCGCATTGCCATAGACGCGTGACTGAAGCCGAGTAAGTTTACAGAGGCCACTCAGCGCAGGGCCTCTGTAAATGCCGCGCCCCCCCCCCCAGAAAAGCCTCGCGCCCCCAGTTCGCGCACCCCTGCTCTGATCAATGCTGCTCTTTTTTCGTTAATGTTTTTTCTCTGTGTTACAAATCCTGATTTTCCTCCTATCTAGCATACATAGTTACCACAGTAACTTCCAGACTTCCCCTGGCTCTAGGGAGAGCTCCATTTTGAGCTGCCGGACACTTTCATATTTCAATCACATATCTCCTGAACGGAGCATCACATTTTTTAAATAAAAACAGCGTTGAAAAGGGCAAGAAGGGATCTCTTAACACAGGTGAAAGAAAAATACTTAATAAACAGCACAGACTGCTGCTTCAAAGCCACTTTTGATACATCAGCCCATTATTTTTTCCTGCAAACAAACAGGGAGCCTTCGATCGGGGCAGCAACCTTGTCAGACATAAACAGGCACGACTTTTTGTAAAACTTCAGGGGTTATTCTACCGCTTGCAGATATTCGGGACCGTTCCCAGTGTGGCTCTGGAATGTTCCTAGGATCATTCCGTATCTATTCTTGGGAGATGATCTGTTTAGCTATTCAGACCGTAACTGCCGGGAGGTCACAGGCATTTGGTTTTTATCGCGTTCATTTTATGACTTTTGAATATTAATAACAGATTGAAAGAACGATAATGTGATATTATATTTGTTGTTAAAAAGGAAAACGGCTGCGGCTTGCAAAACCAACGGGTAATATTATGCAGAAGGGAAATCCACGAGAACATTTCACTTTGCATATTGCCTGGCTTGTGCCGCTGATGCATGGCTTTGCCTCACTGGCTAACCAGCTGGACTGCAAACAGTTAAAGCGACCGATTTCTCACACCGGGCCTGACCCGTTCCTCAGCCTTCTGCCTGACCCTTGACCTTTCCCCTCAGCTTCTGACAAGCAGACATACACAGGGTGTTCACAGACAAAGAGACGGCCTGCTAAACAAAAAATGGTTTCCCTTAGAGGAGTTAAGAGAATTGTGTGAACTTTCCGCACGCGACAGCGCACTTCGCGAATGTCACCCTTGTTGGTTGGGCGAAACCAAGTTGGCAAGCTAGAAGGTTGGCGTGATGCCAAAGGGCTTTATTGTACTCGGCCATTTTGTGGCAGGGTCCAATGGGGAATTTTGTCCGGAATCAGCCCAAGCAGCCGCTTTGGCTGACATAGATACCAGGTCCTGATGTCAGTATCTTGGTGGCATTCCTGAGATACCAAGCCCTGAAAAGCAAGTTCTCAGAAATGGACTGAAAAGGTCCATCAGTTTTATCCATAAAAATCAAGGGGGGGGGGGGGGGGGGAAAAAAATCTTAAGATTTTATTGAGAAGTAAGAAACGGTTATGCTTGGGGAACTACGATGCACCAAATTATGTACTTTGAAAAAAAAGTTAAAATTTAAAAGATTAGCCATTTATATATTGCCATGTGTGTAAAAATGATGTAAAAGGTCTCCCTGTGCCCAATGGTGTCATTTACCTGCTACACTTATCCCTGTTGCTTGTAATTTTTTTACTTTGTACTGCGCTGCATACATTGTTGGTGCTATATAAAAAAAATATACATAAGAATAAGGCAAAAAGGGGCATATTTTGTACACCCTGGTATACATCATATTTATCAAAGAAAAATATCTTTCTGCTTTCGACGTTTCTTTGAGCTGAATTTGAAGCACGGAGATTTTGGGGCAACCCTATAATGTTTAAACGGCTTATTTTAAGATGCTTGGTTTAGACACGAAGATGAGCCAACGCTCCCTGGCTACAAACCGGCTGCACTGCTTTCCACTGGATTATTTCTTGAGCGAATCTAGTGCTCTATTTCCCTTCATTTCAGAACCTATATGGCAGCCACATACAGTAACTAACTCTCCATTGTGTCAGTTTCCCTATCCTACCCTTTTATTTTGATCATCTCCATAAACCTTCACTCTGCTGCATTTCTCAGCTGAGCTCAGATTTTAAAAGTACAGAACCAGCAACACGTTCAAGGACAGATGTTGCATGTTGTTGAGTTGGCATCAGCAGCACTCCTGGGGACCCTTTGTGTGTGTGTGCGTTTTTTTTAAAGGTTTGAAGCAGGGGGTCTCCAGAGCATTCATTTCAGCTCTGGAGATCCCCTGGTTCCCGAGATACATATCTCTATAGGGGGTGCCAGTATAGCTCTGCTGTTTAAATGTCCCATATCACGTGGACCAGTCCTATTGACCCGCGGGACATCTAAGCCACCATTATTAGCCCAAACTAGCGGAGATCACCTGCTTCAAACCTATTTTTATGTAAAAGTGTCCACAGGAGTGCTGATTTCAGCTTCTGGATAGTGAAGCGATTACTTCGGAATATTATATACGGCCACACTGGACATGTCTCTCAATATACAGGACACACTAGGGCAGACATCCAATATATGAACACACTGGAATGAGCTCAGTTGGGCCGCCACCTGTCCCTGCTACCACCACACCATATTAAATTCATTTTCTCTGCAGCATCTTCGGCCTCCTTGTTCTGTGATCGATGGCAGGTAGAGCACGTCGGGGAAACGATGGAGAGATTGAATAAAACCTCTCGTCGCTGGCAAGAGCCGGGGTTTTGCTTCAGTTGACTGCACACCAAGGCCAGACAAGTACAGGGTTATTACAAACGTGCTATGTGGCCAATTCTTTCATCGTTCAAGATATGTTTGATAGCTACTCAAACATATATACCACAGAATATACATTGAATGAAGCTTTTCATTAGAGCAGTGGTGCTCAACTCCTCAAGTCCCCCAACAGATCAGGTGGGATATCCCTGCTTCAGCACAGGTGGTGCAGTCTTTGACTTTGAGCCACCTGTGCTGAAGCTGGGATCTCCTGACCTGCTGGGGGGGTGGGGGGGGTCTTGAGGACTGGAGTTGAGCACCCCTGCATTACAGGATAGTTCAGATTTCACGCCCGCCTGTAATGAAGAAAGAAAAAAGTAGCAACCCCAAGCTTGCACTTATCTAAAACTGAGCTGAATGCAACTGCTAAATAAATCCGTGCAAATAAATATTTTATTACATATCATTTTTACAGACCTTCCCGATCCTCTGGGAAAACTTTACAAAAGGAATTCACAGAAAACCTACTACAGTTTAGTAAAATAAATTTGAAGGGTTAATTCCTTCTGTCCTGTCGTTTTGTAAGGAGGCAGGTGACAATGGCGTCTATCTTTGGGAATCGCCCTCCGATTAACTGCTGTTGACCTGACTGGCTGTTTAAGTGGCATCGCAGTGAAATAACCCATGGTGGTGGTTCATAAATTTCCCCCCGTGTATCAAAGCAACTTTGGTATTAAAATGACACCAACAGGGTTGCCAACGGGGGGAGGGGGTCTGCCAGGGTTGGTGTCCCAGGCCAGCTGGCTGGGGGGGCCCGGCTGGCGCTGCACATTTCCCCCGACCTCTGGCCAGGCCCTGCTGCCGGTCGTGGCCGGGCCCCGACTCTCAGCTGCCTGTAAGCCTCTTCCTTTCTCTGCCAAATAGTGGCCGAGCTTCCACTGCCGGCGTGACTGGGCTCTCTGACGTCAGCGCGCAGTGCACCGGAAGCAGGGTCAAGGTTACTTCCGGCGCGCTGACGTCAGAGAGTCCCGTCGCGCCTGCGGTGGAAGCTCAACGGCGTGGGGCAGAGAAAGGAAGAGGCTTATAGGCAGCTGAGAGTCGGGGCATGGCCGAGACCGGCAGCAGGACCTGGCCAGAGGTCGGGGGAAATGTGCAGTGCCGGCTGGCCTGCCCCCCCCAGCCAGTGGACCCCCGCAGACACCAGGCCTGGCCTGACCCAAGGTAGGTCTGTATTTTTATATGTATTGGGAGTATTTTTCTATGTATTGGGGGGCTTGGGGGAATTGTTATATGTATTGGGGGCTTGGAGATATTTTATATGTATTGGGGGGCTTGGGGGTATTTGTATATGTATTGGGGGGGCTTGGGGGTATTTGTATATGTATTGGGGGGCTTGGGGGTATTTTTATATGAGTTGGGGTATTTTTATATGTATTGGGGTATTTTTATATGTATTGGGGGGGGTTATTGTGTGTGTGTGTGTGTGTGTGTGTGTGTGTGTGTGTGTGTGTGTGTGTGTGTGTGTGTGTGTGTGTGTGTGTGTGTGTGTGTGTGTGTGTGTGTGTGTGTGTGTGTGTGTGTGTGTGTGTGTGTGTGCGTGTGTATTTGGGGTTATATGTATTGTTTTTTTTATATGTACTGGGTAGGTGGGTTTTTTGTATGTATTTGGGGGGGTGAAGTTTCTTGCATTGGGGGTGGGAAGTTTTTTGGTATATATCTTGTGGGGGAATTGTTTGAGGGGGGAGTGAATGAGTGAGCGTGGGGCAATTGACGAGGGAGAGGAGAGAGGGTGAGTGAGGAAAAGAGAGAGTAAGAGTGAGACACAGGGGAGAGAAATACATGCGAGGTGGGAGAGTGAGAGGGGGTGACGGAAGGGAGGGAAATACATGGGCGGAAGGGGGGAAAGAGAGGGGGCTCGTGACGTGTGAAATGGGTGGCATCTCGCAATACTGCCGACACGGGGGGGCCTGCTTAAAATGTTTGTCACGGGCCCCACGATTTCTGTTGGCAGCCCCGGACACTAAGTAAATACTTTCAGTTTGAAGAAGAAAAATACATTAAGAAAACTTCACAATAAACCTCACAAATCTGCGTAGCACTGATTTTTAAATATTGGCCAGGATGCACAGAGCTCAGACCAGTTTCTTAAATAATAATATCATTAAACTGACTACCATTGGAACAAACCTATTTATCCTACTCTGTCCTGCTCAAGTCGACCGTCATCTTGTTTCAAAGTGTGTTGAATGTTTTGTATATGACTTGTATTGAAACGCTCATGTTCTTATACTTACAATTCAAATGGAAATACAGCATGTTGGTCTGTAACCAAGTAGAAAATATAGATGCAGCCTTTGGGTGAATTGAAGAATCCCACCTGTAGTCTTCCGATTAGCTTACATTGCCTAACAGTGGCTTAGTCTCATTAAGTCCTTGGCTACAATCCATGGGCAAAAACATTCAAAAGGTCACGAATGAAGATTCCTTGGTTGGACGGTCTATTTTTGTCAAATGTGGTCACAGTACTGACTTGATCTGATCTGGAAGGTGAATGTCTCTTGAGTAAGACACATGAAATAGGAGATTGGAAAGAAGCGAATAGAAGTGCTCTTAAAAACATGTAGAATGCAAATGTTACGAAACTGTAAATACAGTATAACCCCACCGCCAACACAGTTTAGTCCACCTAAGGAACGAAATAAATTATTTTAAGTAAGCCATAACACGTCACATATAATTTAATAGAGATTCAGAATGTATATTCTTGCTCCTGTAGGTCGTGTGTTCAGCTGAAAAATATGTCTGTGTCATCAACATAATAATATGGAGGTTATTAACTAAACTGTGATAACTGCTAACAACTACTAATTTAGTCCCAAGATGCTATTTCTTTTGAAAAACTAGGTATACTTTATTATATAAAAATTTTACATTTTCCCTTGCGGCAAACTAAAATATAAATGGCTACCAATTGCTTCCTGCTCGCCAACAGATAATACGGATGTCTTACTCATAGTAGTAGCGTGTTTCACTGCCACAAACAGGAACTACTTGACAACTATTTTCTCACTCCCTTTCTGCCAGATACCTCGAGGTCCATCTTGTTTTGAAAAGTGGGACAATTCTGCAATACATGGTGGTCACCTTCGTTGTTAGTGGTAAAGATATAAAAACCCCAATCAGGGGAATTGTACCTTTTAAATTAAATATATATATATATATATATATATATATATATTTATTTTTCTTCAATTTATTGCCCATTGTAGAGGAGAGATCATTGAAACAATATTGGATGATGTGACAACTCGGAAAGAATCTGCTTAATATGTAACCCTAGCGTCAAGGTGCTCAATAGTTAGCAAGGTAGAAGCAATTCAGACTATGGGCCTCATGCAGAGAGCATAGAATTTTAAAAATGGCGAATTTCATAAAAAGTAGCTTTTTTGGAGAGTTTTATTCTCCATATGCAGAAAAGTGCGAATTCTGCTATGTTTAACATGGATGCGTGTGGCGAGTTTAAATTGGCGAGATGCGCGCTTCAGAAACGTGTAAAAACAAATTCGCGCCTTTTTTTTCCCCTTTACTATAGGCGGCGAGCGCCATCTTGCCATATTTTCGTGGCGCGGCAAAAATGCGAGAATCGCGCCTTTTTTTGGCGCGAACAGCCGCAACTTGCCGTTCGCACCTCTCTGCATTCGGAGAGTTTTAAAAATGGCGCGATGGAGGTTCTCGCCAGCCGCGAGGCGAGTTTTAAACATAGAAATAAAAAAATGGCGCGTTTTTCGCAACTCGCCATTTTATGCCGTTTTCTGAGGGAAATTGAACAAAAAATGGCGAGTTTTGCAATAACGATGCTCTCTGCATGAGGCCCTAAGTTTCTCTTGTATTATATGGCCTGGCTGTCATATTTATTGGTTGTAGTGAGCAGATGTTACCAAAAGCCACCCGTAGAGGTGAAATCAAGGGTTTGTTCTTACATATTTTGGAAATGAGACTACCTCAAGTCCCATAATGTTCATCTTTATAAAAATCACTCCTATTTTTAACATAGTGCATACAAAGCAAGTTCAAGGCTCTAGTAGCCATAGTGGATTTGTAAACATGTGAATTACATGGATTGCAGGTTGTGATATCTTTCAATGGACAAACTTCAGTGTTCTTCATAGATGAATTTACATTGTACCGAGGTTTAAAAACCGTAAGAACGGACTTGTGAGTCAGTGTGATCATTTCATCTATGAAAATCTCTCATGTTGGTCCATTAGTAGATATCACTACCTGCAACTAATCTATATGAAAGAACAGCACATACTTGGAAGGAAAATGGAAAACTTCCATTAGACTCTAGTTGATAAAGTAATATGATTTATACAAACCTCCTGCATGTCAACAGACCACATGGAAAGACAGGGGCCAGCATAAGGAAGAGGTATACGGACAGTAAAACCCACCTTATAATTCAGACGTAGTCATAACAATACATTTACTTTTCTCATTTTCGTTACAAATAAAGGCACATATCACCAATTTATTTTTGATATATATATACTGTATATATATATCCATGCCCATTCCATTAGCTAATATAAATGTGTTCCCAAATGAGACTTCACCTTTAATATGACCTAAGGGGCGTAAGGGAAACCAGTATCTTTGAACCAATTCTTGCAATCACATGATAACCAGTTATCACACCTATTTTTACTGTACATGTTATTTGTGATGTCTTGGGTTATATACCTTCAGGGATGGGTTATCCCCATAGTACTGCAGAGATAGAAGGGAAGGAGACTGACAAATCAAATCGTTTGGCACATTGTAGCTGCATGGTTGCATCGACAACACCTGCACGGAGATCCAGCTACACACGTTGTCTAAGAGTGATGGGGCAAAGGAGAAAAGAATACTACTATTCTTTACTTACAAATCCAAAGCAATATTCATAGTCACACTTAAACATATACTTATTTGCATTTATTTATATGATAAAGGCTCTCTTTTTTTTTCATTTGTTGTTGTTGTTGCTGGAATAAATATTGTATTCATTTACATTCTAGAACAAGGTCAAAATATATCATTCCCTATTATAGCTCAAACCCGTTATAGCGCAATCCGTTACAACGCGAATCCGCTTATAACGCGATGCAAGCGTGGCTCCCAATTTTTGTATTTATGAATACTTTACAACACGATTTTTGGTATCTTAAATACTTTATTGTACAATGCATACAATTGTACATTATTTCTAACGCAATCCGCGTATAACGCGATGTGATTCTTTCGACCCCAAGCATAGCGTTATAAGGGGGGTTGAGCTGTATTTCATAGGTTTACAATTTACTGCAGTTAGTCAGTTTACTTTTTGTAAAACATTTCAACCACTGACTATACTGTATCTGTGTTATTACAGTTTGCGGTTTGACCAAAAACTACAACACTTCGAGAATGTTTTATTTTCAATTCCATTGTTCCTTCAAAAAGTTGTGTTAAGATAACAAGCGCTGTGATAGCTGTTTCTTCAATTCTTCACAATGTTCTAGTTTTTCAACGTTCATCATTTTGGGGCCAAAAATTAAATGCCTCTCTTTCTACAGTTTGCTTATAATGGAAACTAAATAAAATCGTCCGACCATCATAACTATTAGAAATTAAGCAGTCAGTAAATGTCTTCTGCTGGAAGTTTCAGCGCGATGTTTGTAGTGTAAAGTTGATACTGTATGAATAATTAAATGGGTAAAGAAACTTATTTCTAATGACTGGATACAGACTGTTTCCAAGCATAGCAAACTAATCTGCATATTAGATGCCTATCTCAGCTATTAAACAGTATTACATCTCTGCCTTGCAAAATTAAACTATATTTATGAGACGCTTGAAGACATATTGCCCTATATTTACGAAGCAAAGCTACTCTATTCAGTTGATTGGGCATAGTTTGTCTTATGATATAGCACTGATAACTAAATATGTGCCATAAGCCTATATTTACTAAATCATGCTAAAATGTAGAACACCTCTATAGCCCATTTTTACATAAAGTGTTAGCCCTGCTTAATAAATGACCCATAATGTTTTATATATTTATATATGTACATACATACATACATCTATGCTTTTCTGATTTTTGGAACAACGTTTAATATATTCAATAATCAAATTAAAAATGAATATACAGAAACCATGTAGGGATGTCTTACCAATATTTTCCATTCAGAATATCAAAATACATGGTACTAGCACAGTGGTTTCAACCTTTGTTCGGTTAAGTATTCCTATGTTAAATTCTGAGGAACCCCAACCCTCTCTAATAGCATGTCTGAGATCAGATGCATTTTAAGGAACCCCAACTCTCTGTAATAGCATGTCTGAGATCAGATGCATTTTAAGGAACCCCAACTCTCTGTAATAGCATGCCTGAGATCAGATGCATTGTAAGGAACCCCCAACCCTCTCTACTAGCGCGTCTAAGACCAGATACATTTTAAGGTACCCCAACCCACTTTAATAGCACGTCTGAGATCAGATGCATTATAAATTCTTTTGTATTTTCAAATGACCTGAAAATTGCAGGGAACCCTTTAGGGATGCCCGGAGAACTCAAAGGATCCTAGGAACCCCTGTTGAAAATCACTGTACAGGCAGTCCTCGCTTTTACGGAATGCGTCCCGCTAACTGCCGTCGGTTAACGGACCGTCAGATTGCGGGTCCCATGTTAATCAGCGGCGGTGACCGTCAGATAAGCGGGTCCGGCTCAGATAAGGCATCCGGCGGAAACCGGAACGTTGGTAAGCAAGGACTGCCTGTACTAGCATATAGTCACCATAGTCATTGTACACTGACTATGGGTTGTATAACATTGACTGTAGTTTAGTACTCCAAGAAAATCCACTTATACAGACAATACTGTGAGGTGAGCTTTATCAGGCCGACCTTTCTAAATTCTATAGACAAGACAAGACCTCCCTAATATAATAGATTCTATGTTTTTTTGTCACACCACACTAATACACTATTTAAGCATTCGACATGAACAAAATACAGCAAAAATGCTAGCACAAGATGTGCTTCATACAAGAGTAGAAACACAACTGAGAAATACAAATGTATATATATATATATATATATATATATATATATATATATATATATATCTACAGAAAATACAAACAGAAAAAAGGCGCACTCATAGCGTAGTAAAGTTTACAAAATGTATATGGAGTTGGATGTATAAAAATGCACACTCACAAACATAACGGGAATAAAAGCATTCATGAGTAATACTTAATCGCCAGCCATGATGCAGGATACCAGCCGCTCCGATGTAGCCGTCTAGTGTGGGGGAGAAACAACAGCTACTGCGGTGTACGTGTAGGGTGTGTTCTGTGGACTTTATTCTGTCCAGTTTTATTGCATTTATGCTATCTCACCTACGGGACTATTTCTATCCGGTATTTGATTACCAAGCATAGCCGTATACATTGCTATCCTTGCGGGGGTTGCCGCAGTCTATCCAGAGAGCCCAGTGACGTCATTGAAATCTCGCGAGATTGTGATCAGAGACCCAATGCAGTGACGAAGGGCTTGGAGTGGAGAGACGCTTCTTACCTCTTCCGGTACACAGAGTACACCGCAGTAGCTGTTGTTTCTCCCCTCCACTAGACGGCTACATCGGAGCGGCTGGTATCCTGCATCACGGCTGGCGATTTATTACTCATGAATGCTTTTATTCCTGTTATGTTTATGAGTGTGCATTTTTATACATCCAACTCCATATAGATTTTGTAAACTTTACTACGCTATGAGTGCGCCTGTTTTCTGTTTGTCTTTTCTGTAGATATCTTGGAGGGGGTGGTGTTCCCCTTTATTCAGGCTGCAAAGACACATTTGGATAGCGTATGGAGCTGGACGTTGATTTGTATTGTATTTTACATATCTGGACATTATTTATTTATTTATTATATTTTTTATTTATATATTTTTTCTTTAGTCCTGAACAGCATAGACTTTTTATCATATTTTGCCTTTCTACATGCTAAGTAGATTTAGGTGGCGCCATATCCTTTCTTTCTTTTTTTCTGTATATATATATATAGTTACATGCTATGGAGCTTGCGCTTTTGTTTGTTTTTTGTTCATATATATATATATATATATATATATATATATATTATATATTATATATATATATATATATATATGAACAAAAAACAAACAAAAGCGCAAGCTCCATAGCATGTAACTGTTTAAGCAAAAGAGTACATTTATTAAAAGACTGCAGCCCAAAGGAATTGCACTTACAGGATTAAAAAAAAGCAACCATACGTGGGAGAGAAATCTCTGTGTGTAGTCATCAACAGGGGTGGGGGAGACCAGGATAGACAAAATGCACCTCATCAGCTCTCAGCAGCAACCAACTTCTGTCACAAGCTGGCGCCAGATCGCTATAGCTCTCAGTGCTTCCGCGTTCTTTGCTCCTTCATCGATCAGTTACCAGCACTGAAATTCGGCTGCCTGGAACACTGGAACGCTCAGGACTCCACGTGAACGCACCCGCACGTGATGACATCACCAACCCTACGCGTTTCGTCACATAAAAGTGACTTCGTCAGGGAATGTCTGATTGGTCAGTAACAGCCAATGAAATAGGCTGAACGATGTAAAGCTATTCTCATGCCTTAGTTACTGATTCACCACAAATACGGTAGTTTGCAGAGTTAAATAAACATTATACATTACAAAAACGTCACAATAAATGATAAATAACTGTATTGTTCGCACCAAATACTGAGAATACCTCAACCAATTAATTAAATAAATTTAAATACTCCCAGTGCATGACATGCAAAAAGAGTATCCCATTAAGACCAATCTAACATTCATCAAATATGAAAAAATTAACCAATAAAATTGGAACCTACAACTATAATTGTTTTTAACTAATAATTTAATATTTACTATAACATCAACTCAAAAAAATAATAATGCTATATGGATATATATATATATATATATATATATAGATATAGATATAGATATATATATATAACCATAAATGACTTCCTGTGTGTAGTGGGTACAATACAACACCAACAACACTATTCATAAGTCTATTGACTTGATTACACAATACAAACAGAAAAAAAATTATATATCATATAAATGCCTAAACAATCCTATACAGGGAAGTGATAATCATATTTAATAATAAAATTGTTACTAATGTTAATAATATTTTAATTATAATTACAATTATTAACTATAAAAGAATATAATGAAAATAAATATAAAATGAAGAATAAAAATTATTTGTGTTAAAAAACTATATAGATGGAACTGCTCGACTATAGTCCGAATATACGTACCTATTTAGAACAAGGAATTAGTTAAACTAAAGAAACCTCTCCAACAACAACAGAACCCTACCTACAAGACAAGGGGAGAGATCAAATTAGTAGCCTAAGCAGTTAGGCTAGGAACAGCAGAAGAAATACAAATGTGTGTGTGTGTATATATATACATGCAAATGAGCACACAGTGCCACTTTTTGCTTCAAAAACCATTTTTAACATGGTTCCCTATAGGCTTAAGCTTGCTGCATGTCCACAGCTTTGAGCTTCTCGGCCTTTTGGCTAAGATCAAGGCGATATGAATGCTCCTCTCGGCCTGCACAGCTATGACCAAATGTAAATACAACTTAAGCCTATAGGGAACCATGTTAAAAATGGTTTTTGAAGCAAAAAGTGGCACTGTGTGCTCATTTGCATGTCATTTCCCAGAATCCCTTGCTGCAGTGGAAGTGCTGTGTGCTGGGTGATAATGGGGAAAGGCGGGGTTGCAGACCTGCCTAAGACATGTAGATGAGCACACAGTTGTATTTACATTTGCATATTTGCTTTGCTGTGGAGGGTTTTTGTCACTTTTTTTACTCACCATAACTTAACTATATATATACATATATATGAGAGCCTATCTCATACCTGCTCTTAAACCGTGTACTCTTGTGAGTGGGCATTTGACTGTTTTTATTGTTCTATAAACTAAATTGTTATACTTTAATGCACTAGGTGTGCGCCTGTTTCTTTTCTTTTCTTTTTTCATAGGTATCAACAGGGAGTATTGACCCCTTTGAAACGGGCTGCCTTTACCTGGAGGCTCTATTTTGGAACAGGACTTTGTGTTTTTTAAGGTTTTTTAAGTTCTAATTCATTTGCATTTTAATTCATTCACCTTCATAATACTTGTACACTTTTTAATTTAGTTTTTATGTGATTTTATTAATTAATAAAGTAATAGGATATTGTTATTGAACATTAATACTGGTTTTAGTATATTATACCCACTTTTGCCACCCCATTGGATGCATTCATAGTTAGGTAAACTTAATCACAGTTTTGTCAAGGTATAATAGAGGCGCTACTCCGTTCCTTTTTTTTGTTGTTGTTTTGCTCTATATATATATATATATATATATATATATATATATATATATATATATATACTTTACTGTGTATTTTTGTCATATTGTATGTAGCATTGGGCTTCTCTGTCGCTTGTTTTTAAATATATATATATATATATATATATATATATATATATATATATATATATATATATATATATACAGTGGTTGACAAATCACAAAAAAATCTACTCGCCACCTAGTACCAAACGTGTGCTGCTTGGGCCAATATTTACTCGCCCGGGGGTTAAATCCACTCGCCCGGGGCGAGCAAATGTATAGGTTTGTCGAACACTGTATATATATATATATATATATATATATATATATACCGCGCTCTCCCCTATAGAAGTTTGCTGCTGGTAAAACGATAGGTCTTACATATAGAAAAACAAAAAGAACGATTCCTGCGCTCCTACCAATTAGGTTGAAATAAAATAGTGATCTCATGAATAAGGGTTATTTAGTTAGACCCTTTGGCCAAAGTGTTATAAGCCTGCAGCCAACGTCAAGGCATAACCGAATTTGCATGTACCTACACTGAAGTATATGTAATTATTGTCCCATGGACTAGTGAAAATGTGACAAAGCCCTGAAGGGGTTAAATAAAGCCTATACTTTTGTGAGTAGTGCATATATATATATATATATATATATATATATATATATATATATACGTTTTAAGTTATGGTGGGTGAGAAAGGCAACAAGAAACATCCACCGTATTGCATGTAGCATACGTCTTAGGCAGATCTGCAACCCTGCCTTTCATCATTATCCCCAGCATACAGTGCTTCCACTGCAGCATGGGATTCTGGGAAATGACATGCAAATGAGCACACGTGTCACTTTTTGACTGAAAAACCATTATTACATGGAGCGTGTGTGTGTGTGTGTGTGTGTGTGTGTGTGTGTGTGTGTGTGTGTGTGTGTGTGTGTGTGTGTGTGTGTGTGTGTGTGTGTGTGTGTGTGTGTGTGTATATACACAGGCTTAGCAGGCTCAAATGGGTTTATCGTGATGTGGTTGTAGGCTTAAAATATTTTGGCCGAAGTATTGAACTAAAAATACATAGTAATAAATAATTTGGCATATTGGCTATAGCATTGGAGTTCTTGTCTTTTATGTACAGAATATTGATATATGATATGTATAGATAATACATTATTTAAATATAGATGGATATATTATATAAATAATAATAGTTTTACATATTTAAAAAAACAAAACTGAATCTAGATGTTATTGCTCTGGAAATGGAGTTTGTTTTCTTGTGCTTGAAATGTAATATTTCCTGAGCAAGGTAAAATAGGAATATATGAAATGAGAACATGCAACAGACTAATGATACACTATTATTAGAATGGTCGTTATCACCTGCTAATGATGTCCATCAGTAGTTTTTATATTTCAGGTGTATGCTGTGTATAATTGCAAAAAAAAATCTTAATATATGCACATGTGCAATTGTGGTGTTACAATAGAAATAACCCAACGGAAAGAGTAATAAAAAGAGACGCGGAATAAATTAAAAATACATTTATAATTAGATTTCTCACATGTACAATGACAGCGGATATGTATTTGACAAGGTTATAAAATAATTCACTGTAAAAAGGAGTCAGGAATTCCACAACGAATGTACAGTAATCCCGGGTCGTACAGAAGATTAAAACATCTATTTGACTAGAAGACAAAGAAGTGCCCCACCCAGAACCAACGTGAGCTAGTGACAAAAATATGTATAATGGCTTAAATGTAAGTCATAGTTTGTCAACATTTTGCAACTGCGAAAGCACAGCTGTGAACCACCCCCCTAATTATTAAAGGAGAAAGTCCTTTTGTTTTCTAGGGAACTGGGGTTTTTTTGTACCTATTTATCCCAGTTGTACAGCCGAGAAAGTTTGTTTAATAGATCCCATATATGGTAACTGTTTTTTTTGTTTTGCTACTACATGTGGTCTCTTGCGTGATAAGAATTTGGCAATCCCCCAACCCATGCTATGTTTCGCCAAACAGCTAATAGTGCGGGGCGATCAGTATCTGAAAATATAATAAATGGCACAAAACCCATTCAAATAAAAGCATAGAAAACACACGTGTATAAAGGGTTACCTTACGGGTGCCATAATTATTATTATTATTATTATTATTAAAGTCTTCCAGTGCCATCATTTCCAACAAACAGGGATCCCTTTTAAATCAGCGGGTGTTTTTCCTTTGACAAATCTGGTGCCGTTTTCTGGCGCCGGTTTACGCGCAGTTTTGCAGCCAGGAAACCTTAATAAATACATTTCAATTTCATTTCTTTATTTCCCTGCTCGGTAGGGCTAGCAAAATGCTGTCAGACTTGCTAAGAACTGTAAGTAGTGTAGAACATATCAATATTTATTTATATTCAAACAAAACCCACTTCCAGGAGGAATTTTTACTAGATCAGCATGTCCGCGATATGAAGCAGCAAGAACTATAGATCAGCTTGGACGTCTGATATTCTTTTCAAGAGGACTAACACTGGGTAATTAGTGTTGATAAACTGAACAGGGAACTGTCAATCTCTTAAAACGTGCAGTCTGTACAGTCTTGGAGAGACAGAGAACGTTCAGCAAAATGCTTAGAAATGCGGAGATTATTTTGTCAATAGGAAAAAATTGCATGACTCTAAACACAATGTAAGTCATTCATCTATGTTCAAGCGGTGACACTGCTGCTAAGCGGGCATGACTGGGCTATGCATAAATGTATTGAAAAGTGCAAATACATGCACGGGTAATAAAATGGCTCTTACTTTTAACACCACGGATGTTTAAGAGAAGTTTACACTAGATTCAATTTGGGAGTTTTTGTCACACAGAATGTCGAAAAAATGTTGGCACATCGGATGGAGAAATGTATAGATCTTATTAATTTATGGTTCTGCTAACCCTTTTTTTCCTCCATGCAACCCCTATAATTTTAAGCTACTACCCCACAAAAACGTGGCAGGTGGATCTTCATATATTGATGCTTATACACTCATGTACATTCGGTATTAAAGACAGAAAGTGAATCCCTTTGGGATAGCAATAAATATATAAATAATATATATATATATATATATATATATATGGTGTAAAAATCTATAAGATAAAGGAGACTTTTGGTTTACATCCTTTGATCAAATAATGCCAAGCCTGCTAACCACGTCAAGGTAAGTCTTTATAGCAGGTCCCTACGCGAAATGCATACTAATGTTATGTGAAATAAAGCGCAGGGATTCACTTTCTGTTTTTCACATTTGTATGGCCAATCCCTTCGCCAGCTGCATGCTCCTTACATGGAGAAGCGCGGCTATTTGTTTTACATTCGGTATTAAAGAACTGCACATCTAACAATTGTTTGCTGTTACTTTCTGCTTTTAGACGCATCAAATATTTTTAAAAAAAAAACTTGTGAACCAGGTATATTTACATTTAATGCTGATTGTTAGACAGGGACATTTTTGTCCCTAAGCAAAAATAAAACGGACAGAATTGGATACATGCTGTAATAATAGGTATTGCTGCAAATACGGTAAGATGGCTTAGCTCCTCCTATTCAAAGATCAATCAGCCATGACCACTCTCACACAGTTAACGTAACAATCAGGAGAGGGTTCGTGGTCGGTTCCATTGGAAATGCAGACAGCCTTGCACCTTGGTGCGAAATTAAGCAACGCAGAGCACACAGAAATGTGAGTATCATGAATTGGATATCCCAAAAATAAATCAACGTTTTGGTCGACCGTGACCTTCATCAGGGTAATGCGGCCGGGAACACTGGTTTATTTTTATGATACGTAATTCTGTGTATTATATTTTTGTCCCAAGTTTACATGTGCGCTGTATTCCTTAATTTAACGCCTCCTGTTGACACACGACCAACTCCCAAGCAAAAAAAAGAAGGAGGTCGGAAGAACCTGGATGTATATATGCAAAGTATTTTGGTATATTGATGAGCTGCACAATGAAAATACCCCGCGAAATGTTAATTTAATGCCGAACGTTATCTCTTGCCCGTACACAGATTCCCATTACATGCTCAATAACAAACAAATAAAATAAATGATACTTACAGAACCTGAAGGTCACAGTCGGTCTTGTAATCCCATTTCTGCCATACCTCTCCCCTCCCAAGAATTTATAGTAAGAGTATAAGGAGCACGACAGTAAATTAAATCGTGGGGACTGAATCTGTAGAATGGATTACGGATTTCGTGACGTTCTCTCCTCCTTACGGGACAATCTTAATGGTCTTTAAAAAGGAATTTATTGTTTATAGAAAATGATACATTCTTAGGGGTCAATGCTATATCGCAGCGGTGCGCAATCTGTGGGGCGCGACCCACAGGGGGGGCGCGAGACTGCCGACGGGGGGCGCGGGGTTTACAGAGGCCCCGCGCGCTTCCCGAAGGCACTTAAATTAAGTGCCGGGGGAGCTGCAGGGCCTCTGTAAACCATACTTACCCGTGGCTCCGGCGGCTTCCTCCCGGCGTCGCCATGGCAACGCGGCGTCAAAATGACGCTGCGAGGTCATGTGACGTCACGTTGCTATGGCAACGTGACGTCATTACGCCGGTACGAGGGTAAGTTGGGGTTGGGGGGGGCGCGGGAGTGAGGGGACAGCCGGCAGGGGGGCGCAGGGAAAAAAGTTTGCGCCCCCCTGCTATATCGTACAACCACAACATTGTTTACATTTCATATAACTTATTATACTATTTAGTTACATTAAATATAATGTATCAGTCATGATTAGTGTTCCCTAATGTGGTGTGAATGTGTGTGCGTGTGTGTGTCTATATATGTGTGCCGCTGCTATTTCTTCAGACAACTCTAAGGCCGCGCTTATACTGCGCGCAACGGTGACACGACGGGTGACTACACCCGTCGCCGCTAGCGAAAGTTGTAATTTGCTTTGCGTGCGACCAGGTCATTGGTTGGTTCAGAGGCTGTCACATGTGGCGACAAACTCTGAAAAATCAAATTTGACCGGCTTCCAAATTTCGAATCGCTGCCGTCGCTCCCGTCGCATTGCACTTACTATAAGCAGCAATACATTTGTTTTCGGGCGACGTCGCGTCGCCAGCACTACAAGTGCAGCCTAAGAAGTATGGAGAGATGCATGCTGTGTAGCACCCAAAGAGACCAGGAAAAGAATCAATGGTTTCAGAAGCAAACACGTCTGTTACATCATCACATGGTGCAGAAATTCAAATAAGAATGGCCCGGGTATCGAAAGAAGAAAAGACCGTCATTGGTCAAAGATGATACCCGACTGGATTCCAAGGAAAGTTAAAAGAACAAGATGACGACCAAAAGTAAGATGCGAGAATTAAATCTGAAAATGTGTTGGAGCAACGTGGAGAAAAGACTGCAACCACAATGAAGATCATTGGGGAGGCTTCATCTAGCTGTGGATTGACATGGGCTGATAGTGATGATATATATATATATATATATAAAATAAAAAATGGGCGATACTACTCTGTGGCTGACAAAATGCTTTTATTTGTGCGAGCTTTCGAGACACACTGATCTCTTCTTCCGGCGATGGTACATTGAATAAATCAAGCAAGGGTTTAACTTAAAAACAGTGTATCTTGGAATGTTATCTGTGACTGAAACCTATCCCTCCCCGTGTAGTAGTTTGCGATTTGACTTGATGTGTTAAATAGTCCCTGAATGTTAGTGATGGAAGTGTGTGTGTGTGTGTGTGTGTGTGTGTGTGTGTGTAAAATAAAAACTTATAAAGAGCCCATAGTGTATACAGAGCTTTACAAAAAGTGTGTGTGGAGTGGGAGTGTATATAAATGTGTGTATATATATATATATATATATATATATATATATATATATATATATATATATATATATATACTTAGTTAAGTTATGTTGAGTAAAAAAAGTGACAAAAACCCTCCACAGCAAAGCATATAGCAAATGGTAATATTACTGTATGCTCATTTGCATGTCTTAGGCAGGTCTGCAACCCCGCCTCTCACCATTATCACCCAGCATCCCTTGCTGCAGTAGAAGTGCTGTGTGCTGGGTGATAATGGTGAAAGGCAGGGTTGCAGACCTGCCTAAGACATGCAAATGAGCACACAGTTATATTTCCATTTGATATATATATATATATATATATATATATATATATATATATATATATATATATATATATATACTGATAATAGTTTGATAATATAAGTACCTTGACACTTTGATTCTAACAGATAAACGCATAGGATGACACTTCAAAGTGTAACAGCCTTTAAAGACCTCATAGTGCCTAAATATTACTATTAATATTACTGGTGTTATAGATGCCCTCTATTATTATTTTTTATGGTTCATGCTAGGGGCTTATGGATTTCTCTGAAACTTTTAGCAGCTAATAAAACAAAAGATTAACAAGACATGATTTCTATTTTATTTTTCAAAATGTTTTATCCTAACTGTATTTAGTTTTTTTTAGTACTTTGAAATTTTTTAAAATAGTAGGTGGTTTTACATTTTCATTGGTGGGTGTAACAAAACAATATATGCAATACCACGTATATAGTGACGTTCAATCAATCTTTCACACAGGGTAACTCGGCAGCTACAATGTATTCGTATATTGCTACGGTAACATTATCTATTGTTACAGTTTGCAGCTCAAACTGCTGGAAATATTGGCAACAAATGATCGCAAACAGGAACGTGTTACAAAGATCTTGCACTGCTGGGGACGTGGGCTAAAACCTGCTATAGAAATCAAAAGATGTGCAATATATTAAAACTCATAAAAAATGTCATTAAGAGTTCAAATTAAAAAAAAATTCAATATTATTATAGAATTTATTGAAAAAAAACACATGTAGGATATTGCGTGGATTGCTCCTTTAAGACTTACAGTAAGTCTCTGCATTACATTAGCTATGCACTAAAGACACCTTGAAATTGGGAAACAGATGTTGAAAATCATATAAAATGTGTTTCACAATTTAGCGTAGGTTTAGTAGCTCTGCAAATGTAGGCCGTAAAGCCTAACTCTATAAACACATATCATAGATAATATGATAGAGTACGTTACCATCCAGCAGAACAGCAAAGAGAGGCAGCACTCAGAGGTAAGTCAGCAAAATAATGTATTGAAACAGACACAAAAATCCGACGTTTCGATCCCCAGAGGTGTCCTCTTCCTGGGGGTGTGCCATAGCTAATATAATACATACAGTTTTTTATTATTATTATATTAGGGGCCAAAACTACATTGAGGAAGTAATGCTCACATGATTACAAGGTTGTAGCGATCAGGGTTGAGCGATTTCTAGACAAGCACATTAGTGGGCATTTTTAAGAGCTTCCCTCCCTCCCCCAGCCTCCCCCCCCACCCCCCCAAATGTACATACATATTCCTCCACAACAGTGTACAGCAAATAAAAAATATCACTTGTGAGCACATTCATGTCTCAGACAAGTCTGCAGCTCTGCTTTTCATCGTTATCTCCTAGCATACAGTGCTTCCACTGCAGCAAGGGATTCTGGGTAATGACATGCCACCTTTTGCTTCATAACCATTTTAACGTGGTGCCCTATAAACGTATGCCTGCAGAAAACGATATTAGGTGTGTAATGGCAGCAAAGAGGTTAAAATTATGCTAGGATATTTTGCTCTAAGCCAAAGAAACACATGAAAAATAACCACCCCACAGTTTTACATTTTGCAAAGTCAAAAATGTAATTTAACATGGTAGACTAATTATCTCTTCAAACAAACACTCTCTAAGGCTATTTACACTATTGATCAGGGGGGGAGAAAGTGAAAATGTTGGCCTCATTGTGCATTATAGTCCTCGCTACACTAAAGAAAGCCAATATAAGCCATAAGAAAGGAAAGCAAATTGATGATCCAAAAGAAACTCAGAAATTGAAGGTCACATTCGGTCTTGTAATCCTTTTTTCTGCTACTCCTCCTCCCCTCTCACGAAGTTACTGTAACAGTATATGGAACGTGACATTAAAAGGAAAGAATTGGGACTGAACGAACTAATTGTTAAATCAAGTGTGCAATTTATGTTGAATAAACAAAAATCGACTTCCGATTATTTTTAATTTAAGGGATTTAGATGGCAAAATATACTCATGCGAAATAATCCCTATGTCCAGGAGAGTTCCCCAGCACCCACAATTGTGTTTACAATCCATATAAATTATTACACATGGAAAAAAAAAACTCGGTTCCGTTAAATAGGAAACAAACTGCAAAGCATTCGGATCAAATATCCAGTCTAAAACAGAACACCTTGCACTACCTATATAAATAATGCATTCATTGTCTTCTGTATCTGTTTGGGCTTGTTTGCCCTTATATTTATTTGTAGGTCATTTTGTTTATGTAATTGACGTCACTCTGTAACCCCATTGTACCGCACTACGGAATATGTTGATGCTTTACAAATAAACGATGATGATAATAATGAATACATCTGCAATTTTTTAGTCACCTGAATTATAACATTTTACCCATCCCCAAGTAGTATATATTCTTTAAGTGGGAGTATAGAAGTGTTGAGGGGAGATCTATACATACATACATACATATATACATACATACATAATGTCCACATTTAACTAAGGACATTGATAGTTTGGACTATTAGACTGAACATTTCTTTCAACTTTTGTTCAAAATCAGCTTTCAGCTCAATAAATCATGCACGAGTCCAGTTAAATAAATATATTATATTTATTAGTGAGACTTTATCATTGCCATAATACCATTCCTATCTCTCTATCTCTCTCACAAGTGAGGGCAGGGAGACTGGAATTAAAGCTTCGTCTCATTCTATATGCCATGCGGTTCAGAGTAACTTTCACTCAATTAGGGGATTACTCGTCAACCTCGGTTATGGGCTAATGCACCCACATGGGCGCCAACTCCCATGCAAGCCCGTCAACCCATAACAGACCTCGGTGAATCTGGGGGTTAGAAGTGGGTATAATGAAGGTGTAGAAATGTGGTCTTTTTACTTTAAGTATATGTATATAACCTCTGCAACGGTCTACAAATCCCTGTTACTTTCATTTACAATGGTGCCTGAATGGAAAAGGGAGAGAGTACTACTTTGAATACCACAGTCAACCCCTATTATCTTCCTGAAATTCAGGCCCCAAAAATGAGATCGTAAACGTCATGGGACAGTGACTTGCTCCTGAAAACTTCTATGTACTGTACAGTGATTAATACACTGCAATGCTATAAAAGAAAATGTCTGATATTGTACATCTTATGTGCTGCACACTAACATAAGCAGTTCATTGTCATTTGTCCAGTTTGGGATTACACCTTTAACTCAATATTATTATTCCGAGCCAACATACTTAAAGCTTGGGAGATATTAAAGTAAGTCAATGAACCCGATATAGCTTTGTGTACTTGAAAACTATTTTCAGCTGCTATGATGTACAAAAAGGTTATCGACAGCTTCATACCCCGTGGTGGGTTAAGAACGAGAGAGCAAAGTGCAGACACCACATTAATATCATTTGCCCTGTGTTACTGCTACATAGGAAGCACAGTTGGCTCATACTGTATTTAACTGAGCTGGAATATTTGTTTGTTTTTTTATCAGTTTCAGTTTTAATGCAAGTCCCTTAACATCTTTGCTACCGGAAGGGCCAACAATGAATTGCAAATAGGGTTCAATATATATTCAGATGTGCCACCACTCTCATTATTTAGCCAGCAACCTCATTACATTTTGAAAAATAGGCCTTCCAGTTAAAATAAAAGCTGGTCACAAAATCCAGCACAATATCAACGTGTAAAAGATGAACGGAACCGGAGAACACTGGAGTCAAATGTTATTATTTCCTTTCGCCAGTCTGTTTTTTACTCCAGTTTCCACTCCATCGATTCCACTCTTGAAAACGTTTTAACTGGCTGTTCTCCCCCGTATGTATGATTCAATTCTCACCAGTGTTCACTAACCTCTTGCTTTCCCATTATTTAAAGAGGCAATCTATGCAATCTCCTACATAATCAGTTCTGGAGTATTAGATAATACTTACTACATTATTATTATTTTTTAATTCAACTCTTAATGGCATTTTTAATGAGGTTTAATATGCTGCGCATCCTTTGATTTCTATAGCAGGCTTTAGCTCACCTCCGCAGCAGTGAAACACTTTCCTGTTTGTGATAATTTGTTGCCAATGTTCCCAGCAGTTTGAGCCGCAAACTATAACAATAGATAATGTTACCTTAGTAATATAAGAAATACATTGTAGCTGCTGAGTTACACTGACTGAAGGATTGATTGAAACTGAAAGGCGGCCATTTAGTGATCCCTGGGAAGCTGAATCTTTGCTGATTGATCACAGGAGAACGAATCAACCAGCAATTTCGCAAATTAGTTTTCACTAAAGGTAATCAAAGGCTGCATGTAGTAAATAAAACAAAACAAAATATATATATATATATATATATATATATATATATATTTATATATTTGTTTTAAGTGCTGCTTAGATTGTCCCTTTAAGTCCCCAATAAAATGGTCAAACCCATACAGATGAAAGAGGAGTTAAAACTAGGGAGGTTCAGACATGATCCTGTTTTCAGCATGTTGACGTTGTTGTTTTGTGTATATATATATATATATATATATATATATATATATATATATATATATATATATATATATAATGTTTAACTATGCCTGAGTTTGTACCATTTCTCTTCCCAATGTCCAATTTCATCCATTATTTAACAACCCCCCCCCCCTCCCTCCCTCCCTCTCATTCGCTGTGGAGCTATCGTAAGAACGTGAATATTGATCTCTGACCTCTGGTATTTGTTTTTTTTTTTTTCAATGACGAATAGGAAGTGGGTGGAAGTAATCATGACCTGTCCCAAAACTATAATTTTAACGTCCATGACGAGTAGCATATAAGAATCAAGGGACGGTAGAAATATCTTTGGGGGAATTTTTTTTTTAAAAGACTGGTGATCATGTTAAAATTAGATTTTAAATTAATGATTGATTACTAATACTAACTGTATTCAGCCTTTAATTATATTCATGGATATTCTTACTGTTTTTGCATGCATCCCATCTACTTCGATTTTAAACTAATCATGGCAGGAGTCCCCCTCTCCCTCGGTTAAATTTCTAAGCTAACGCTTTTATCTCTATTCCCATTTTTCACTTATATTTTCCATTATATTTGTATATATCCTAGTGAACATACAATCAAAAATACAGCATTCAGGCCCCTAATTCAAAGCAGACTTGAGATTATATATGTTTTCGTAAGTTACGCATTATTATAAAAGGGAATAACCCTGTCTTCACTGTGAACTTTAAAATAGATCAATAACTCGCTGTTTAAGCACAAATGACTTTGCTTCAACAAAAATGAAAGTGTAGAGGCCCGTATCAGTTTACCATACAACAATGAGTCTATTCAAGAAGAAAAGTCAATCAAATACCAGGGTTTAAATGTTATATAAAATAATTTATCTGATAAAGCCGGTTGTTCTGATGTTTAGCCGAAAGTTAATTGTCATCCTATAGAAACGCAAATTGATCTCACTCCGTTTTAATGCTCGCTGAAAGATATTTTAAAAGAGCAAACGGCAGGATCCTCTGCTCCCAGCGATACAACTTAGTTCCCTTTAACACCTCATATAAAATGCAAAAGGCATTTTATATCCAACAGCCAGAGATAATAATACCTGCTGAGCAATGGCTGGCTTTGTGGTGTGATATTGGCAGTGTGACTTTTTGACAATATTGCAAAAGCACCTTAATGAAAAAGAGGTGACACTGCTGGTTATAAAGATTTATAGGGGCCCCTTATTTATTTGGGGGAACTTGGACCAAACACGTTCAATGTGAAGGGCATTTCTTAAATACACTGCTATGGCTTATCATAGATAATATATTTGAATAAAAGCACATTTTAGGCACTAATATTTAGTGTTCAATAAATGTATTTAGTGGAAAAATAAAACCTGTGTATCCTCTCTGTATATTTATGATATAGTTCTTTTCCACAAATCAAACTTAGAAAGTTGACGATTTTTTTTTTGCGTTTTTCGTTAACTAAAACATACGCATATTTGTTGTGTAATAGGCACCCACTATGCTCTCATTTCCAGTTTGTACAGTCTTTATGGGAATAGGTACTTATCTATAGAGAAAGTCTGGGTTGATGTAAAAGTGTGTTACTCTATCAAAATGACATGCAATAATATTAATTGATACAAAATATTGCAAAATCTTAAGACAACATAAGTGACTTTCTCTTGCGTGTCATGTTATCTGGAAGCTATGGAAAAAATGGGAAGCTATTTTCATCTTGAAAGTCAATAAATAAAAAGCAATTTAAATTACATTTAATAGCATTTTTACTAATGACCACAATTTGTCACAGAGTATGCCCTGCCGCTATTGCAATTTATGATATACTTTAATTGCCCGTGGGTAAGACATCCAATTGAGAAAAAAGGTTTACCATGTACCATACTATATGACATAGAAAAGCACCCAAATTCTCCTTGAAGTGTATACTGAGAGTATTATCTGCATTGGTTCATTATCACTAAATCCAGATCATTTATTAAAAATGTGATGTCTATTGAACACAGAATACTACAAAGGTGTATTATTGTAACTAGTACATAGTTACATAGCAGATGAGGTTGAAAATAGACATATGCCCATTGAGTTCAACCTATGTTAAATATAGACGAGAGATACTTTATTCTATATTTGTATTTACAGTATTTTGATTCAGAGGAAGGCAAACAAAAAAACCCCAGTGAAATATCATCCAAAGATATCTCATAAGGGGGGAAATAAATTCCTTCCTGACTCCAAATATTAGCAATCAGATGACTCCCTGGATTAACATCCTTCCCATGTTTACTTATTTAGTTTATCCCTGTATACCTTTCCTTTCTAAAAGATGTCCAACCTTGTCTTTAAGATATCTATAGTACATTTAAAAGCAGTGTAGATGTCACAGATATCAACCATGTAAAAATAAAATATATTTTTTTTTCTGCAAAACTAAAGCACTTTCCAAATAATTCACCCCACCTACATTCGCGTGAAACAGTAGACACATTATTCTGCAAATACAGCTTATTAATATGACACAGTTGCTAAAAAAAATAGAGAAGCATTTAATACCCTGTGAAAGACCATTGAATAATCTTAAAAACCACAAATAACGACACATCTTCCACAATTTCAAATAATAAATATGATTATTTTTTTTCGCTTTCTGCTCATTTTGAATAATAATTTATTTTTTAAAGTCTGCCTGAAAAGAAATACATTTTATTTGAAAATAAAGACGACATGAATGTAATACACATTCACGGCAACTGTATCCTTTTACATGCAGCCCGATTAACACCTGTGTGGTTTTAAGTTACATGTTCCTGTAGAGCAAATGTCAAATGAAGGCATTTGCAGAGACCTTAGGAATTTTGAAGGAAAAACCATCATGGACTTAACTCTTAAGCCACCAGTGCTCCATCCATTGAAAACTAAAAGCTTCTTGCTCTACTGTAGGGGAATAATGTTCCCTACCATTATATTCAAATGAATGCAGCTTTTAGCAACTGGAATGCTCTTGGAAAGGCCCTCGGTTAACACAAACACATTGACACATTGAGGTGTGAATATATGTATATTGAAAATAACCAAAGCTGAGTTGACCAACTACATCTGTTACTTCACTCTGATGAATTGTGTCTGGCCCAAGCAAGATTTCTCAAAGAAAATTAAGGATGTTCAAATAGAACTAAACTTTTTTTGTTTGTTTTTTCCCCCAATCTTAGTTTTTCTTTTTTAACAGAATTATTTTGCATTGAATAAACCACTCACTCCAGAGCAAAGGTTATTCAGTAACGCCAGTTATCATAAACAGAAACTGTGCTGGATACCAAACAGAAAGCAATTGTTAACCATTCACGGAGTTCCACGCTGTGCATTAATATGGGCTCAATGTTTAAGATGGAATAGGGGTCGTTTATCACCGGGGGGGGGGGGGAAGGAAACATTATTTGTACACAGGATTTGTCTAGGGAGAAGGAAATATTTAGAATTATTAAGCCAGGCCAATTAAAAAAAATGAACAGTCCTCAACTACTATTTTTAAATATTTGGAACACCTATTTTCAGCTTTTAAACCACATAACCCTCATTTATATATATATAACAAATAAATAATTAAATATGAGATAATTGTTTATGGCATTTAAAATCGCACAGAGAATAATCCATTAGGACCTTAACTGCAATTAAGTAGACAATTTAAACACTGTGGGTTTTCCCATGCTTTCAAACTCTTGCAAAATGAACAGTGTTTCATGTCAAATATTTATAGGCGGAAATAGTATAAAGAATATGATCTCAAATGAATGTTGCCTAATCTGGATAAAAACCTGAATCCAAAAGGTGAAGCCAGTGCCCATCATACATGTGTAATATTTGACGCTATCAAAGCATAAACAATATTTACAATGTTATTTGTGAAATAATATTGAAAGATAAGACTGTGCTGATAACCCCATTAGTTGCATCTATGACACAGCAGAGAGGTTTGAATTGCATACGTAAATGGCATTAAAACCAACAATATTTATAAAACACAACAGAGTATTTGATTAAAGTTTGTGTTGAGCAAATCGCAACTGTTTGCTAATAACAGTTGAAAAGGTGGCTATCCATGTTTTTCTGATACTAATAATGTTTTGTATAACAGTAATTCCTAATAACAAGGGGTTTCATGTTTAAAAAATACAGGATATTAAAAAAAAAATAAGAGTGCATATTAAAAATATAGGGTACATCCAATCTTAGTGGTAAAAAATGTTCAACAGTTAAACATCTAATGCTATAGATTTGTTATAGATGTGTGTGTGTGTGTGTGTGTGTGTTATTTCAAAATAACTTTGTAATTCTCTAGATGTCTGGCAATATTGTAATTATGTTGATAGTTTTGTCACGAGGCTGTGGAAGTCAAGGCAGGATATTTTGTAAACAACCAATATATGCTTAAAAAATAAAATAAATGCTGTGTGCACAACCCTATTTAAAAATGGAAAATAAAGAACCCCAAACAACCCAATTTATGCTCTTGCCTAGGCATAGCATGGAGAATGCTGATGTGCTTTCTAGACACTGCTCTGCATGCTAAACACTCATTCTTCAAATAGGAGCCCTCCTGAGCTGAGCATTAAACAGGAACAAAGAGGCAAGCAGCAGGGGCTTACTATTCACATTCAAACCCCAAAGCTGAAAAGCCAACCCAAACCATGGCCATCAAATGATGTACTTTTAAACCATCCAAGCCCTCTTTTTACTTGCATGTAACCCAATACCACATTTCTTACGTATTTTGATCCTATGGTCTTCTTCAACAAATGCTAGAGACAAGTCAGTGGGTGAAGCCACTTGAAACCCAAACTGGGATTCACATATTATTGCAAATGTTGAATTAAGTATGGCTTATTGGTTCATATTATACAAATAAAAGGATTGGTTCACCCATGAAGCTTCCATTCACTGTTTAGGTACAATCTAGAATGAAGCTGAAATGACCAAGCATTCATTCACAATCACACTGTACTTGTAAGTACATTTCAGATTTGGAGGAAGAAACAAAAAAAGCAAGAGACAAAAACGGTGGTTCTTGTGAAAATAAAGTTATATTAAATTGAATTTAAAGAACATACAGAATATATTGGTGCAAGAGGGGACAAAAATAAATTACAGCAATGTATTTTTTTGAAACCTTGAATGACATTTTTAAAATAATTAAGCTATTCAACATGAATAAAACATTGAACAACGCATCCCATGAAATGCAGCAATGCTACTATTGTGTTGATACTTGATATATGTATGTGTGTAATATATATATATATATATATATATATATATATATATATATATATATATATATATATATATACACACACATATATATGTAAATTATACATAAACACACACATGTGTATATATATATATATATATATATATATATATATATATATATATATATATATATATATATATATAACAAAAATACTGTATACAGTTTACATACACTATCATACAATGTTCTTAACAATTAGGGAAGACTGAAATACTTTTTAAAAAAAATAGCACCCTATCTTCAAAATAAAATTAAATGCGATCCCTAAGAAAACCCAGAATAATTTACATGATTCCTTTTGACAGTCAGTCATTCATTAAAAACAATGAAAGCAATAGATTCTTTAAAAAAAAAAAAAAAAAAGGCATATCTAATAAAATAACGTTTGGGATTATAAAAAAATACATATTTGTTTTTATTAATGATGGCTAACTTTTTTTTATTATTATTATAATTTATTCCAGAGACTTTTTTTTATTATTTTGAATAGGAATATGCACTGGTGGAAAAGTAGGAGCCACTAATGATAAGGTATAGGGCTACATTTCTCTTCCCAGTTTTGCAAATAGAACTGTAAACATTGATTACCTTCTGTCTTTGCCCTGCGGGTAGCCCCCTATTAATTAACTGCAAGTATTTTAGCGTGAGTGTAATAAGAAACAATAGTTTATCTTTTGTTCCATGATATAAAAATGGGTTCGTGGGAAGGAATCTATAGCCACACTTTGTTATTTAAACATTTAAACGCAGCAATGAAGTATTTATGCAAAATATAGCTTTATGTAACCTACAGTATGATAATACTGACTCCCAGTTATCAAGCTGATTAGGCAATTGGGTTTCTGCATGAATTGGTATGAAGTTGCATAATGAACACTTCATGGAGTACTTCTAATTGTTTGCTTTAATTAAATCCCAAACTAGTTAGCATTTGAAAGGGAGGATTTAGGATAACGAAATAACTGTGTATGTTGCTTATGGCTGAATAATAATGCCCCTATGCGAATTTGATCTTCTGGTCACTGGGGCATTTATTTTGCATTGAATGTAAAGTCACTTCAAATGATTACAGGCATCGTGATCTTTTAAATACAGAATGAATCCAGCACATGTTCATTTGATGGCATGACCATTTGACAACTAGAAAGGTGGACAAATTGAGTATACTCAATGTGTATAATTAAATATATATACCTTCTTTGTTGGTTTGTTGGCTCTTTGATTTCTCCCAGGGTGTGATAGATTTGTCTTCCTCTTCTCCCTCCATCAATGATTTCTCATTAGGCATGTACCATGTAGAATTATGCTCTGCCATGAGAGAGTCAAGGTCTATAGTACTCATAGAATTTTTAACATTGTCAGAGCAACAACTGTTTAATTCACTGTCCACATTTTGAGCCGTACAGTCAGTTTTTTTATTCTTCATTCCCAAGGGCTGGTCTTCAGAAATGCTGAACTGTTGTCTCTGGAGCTGTATCTGTGCTTGGAGTATCTCTAGAGGGTGGATCTCATCCTGTGCTGATGTGCTAGTTGGAGTGCGGACCTGTTCCATTCCTGGTGTTCCAGGGTGACCAGCCCCAGTGCTACTCAACCCATAACTGTCCGGGAGTGAGGTAGTGTTATTTAGCAAGTTTAGACCCATGGGTTTTTGTCCATTAAGAAGTCCATGTTCACCCCGCTGAATTTTTGGAGACCCTGTAACTAAAGGACAACTATTGGGTTTTGATATGTTGTTATCTGAACTGGAAGAAACTTCATCTTCATTGCCATAGGTGTTGCTGACATCTTCTGGGAAGTCAGCATGAGGGGAGCTGCTATTTGATTTAGTAACACTTTGAATTCCACTATCCAAAGATGACATGAGGTCAGGTTGGTCACTAAGAAGCAGCTCACCTCCTTTCCCCCAAGATGGAGAAGTCAGGGACTTGTCATGTAGAGTCCCACCAGGTTCCCCTGTGTTTGCTGGTTGACCCTGCTGCCCTGGACTCACAACAGCACCCCCACTATCCGCAGAATACTTATCAAAGTAGTTACCTGGGCTTACATGTCCACTGTCCCTTTTTCTCCTGCCCCTCCCTCGCCCTCCACCAGTCACTGGTTTGCCATCATTGCCAGGAGTGGCTTCAATATTGTAGTTTGGGGAAAGGCTAGTTTCTCCCTGAGTGGGCTGAGATGCCCCAGCTTGCCCTGTAGACTTACTGTTGCTATTGGAAGCACCAGGTACCTGATTGCTTTGGGAAGAGCCCCCTGGGAAATAGTCAGAACTAGTGTTATTTCCATTGTTGCTATTTACATCTATCTCTGTCTGGCTCAACTTTCTCTTGCCTTCAGCTTGGCTTTTCTTATTAAAAGTTACATTGAGGTTTGGTGCACCTAAGCTAGCAATCATGTTCTGACAGGCTGTGGAGAGGGCAGCTAAACAGCTTTGTCCAAACATATTTTCTTTCGAATTGGACTTGCTAAATGAACCTAGGGAAAGTGCCCCTAATTTGCTGGCTGTAGAACGCTGGCTAGCTTGGAAATCTGACTGTGGTGGGTAGGAACTGGGTGATGAGTTTACACCAGGTGGATTGTGTGGGGTTGACTGCCTGTTTGATCCAACAAATGGAAATCCTGGCTGTCCACCTATGGGGGGTGCTGTAAAGTCTGGAGGACCCCTTCTGTCTGACGGAGTACTGGTAATGCCCACCCCTCCACCTGGTGATTGTATTTGGGAAAGGTTAGCCATGTTGTTTCCAAACTGAGAGTGCATGCCAGGAGAATGCAATGCCTGAACATGTCCTTCTCCTGGAATGCCCAAGGGTTCCTGGATACCCATCCTATTAACACCTGGTCTGAACAGCAAATTTGATCCATTTTGTTGCAAATTAATATCATGAGGTGTAGGATCAGCAGGGAGGTTTGACCCACCCATCCTCCTTTGAAGCATATCTCCAGGTGGGTGAGGACCAGGAAACCAAGCATTCTCCTGAGCCACATGTGGGTTTTGAGGGTCAAAACTGCCAATCCTCCCTCCTTCACGATCAAAGTTAGGCTGAGGCATATTCCCCACTTGACCTCCATGTACAATGCTGCTTTGATTAACATCCCCATGATGGCCCAATTGTTGTAAATTAGACTGTCTCATTCTTTGCTGCTGGTTTCTGGAAGCCATTTGTTTAATCATCATTGCTGCATTTTGACGCTGTTGAAGGGACTGGTGATCTGACCCAGGATGTTGAAGCGTTGAGCCAGGAGGAAAACTTTCTGGCACTTGAGGAGTGTATTCACCTGGAAGACCAGGGTATGCAGAGGGAGATAGGTGACTCTCAATGCCAGCATTATGAATGCTATTGTTACTCCATGCAGCACAGTTATCCACGCCGTGATTGTTTGGAAAGTCAAACCTAGGCCTTTTAGTAACATTAATATAAGGAGCATCAAAGTGTTGCAATCTTTGATTTGGAGGTTGTTGTGGAGGTGCTTGTTGCATATTGAACATTGAATCAGAATATGGATGCATATTCCTATTCTCCAATCGATGAATAGGGTATTCAAACTGTGCATGCTGGCTCTGCATTACTGGTCCATTGTCCTGTAAGTTGGGGTTGGAGGTATTGGCTTCTGTTTGCTGTTGCCTAGTAATTGCTGGCGGGCATGAGTTTTTGTCTGGCAAGTAAACCTGTCTGCTGCTGCTGTTGCAGTAAAGGATGTCTGGCATTCACAGCAGGCTCCATGCCCACGGATATCTTTCGAGCACCTCCAAATCTTTCAAAGAATACACCATGCTGCTGCTGCGGGTGAACTTTAGTCATTCCCACAATCCCAGGAGGTCTGGGAAGAACTGAAGTGCCAGGGAAGCTGCCACTGGGCACCTGTCTACCAGCACCATAGTGGCCCTCTGAATCAGAAGGAGAAAACACTGGTACCTCAAAGTGTCCTGAAGGGCCATCAGTGGGATAATTGTATTCCAGAGCGTCAACACTTCCTTGATTATGGATTCTCCTTTGTTCCAAGCTGTGAGAATCAGAGGACGTGGATGATGGAAGCCCATGAAAAGAGGCAGCACGGTTTGGAGACTGGTCAAGAGGAAGGCAAGGTGCAGGGACAGCCTGGTTAGAAGCAGTAGAGTTGGGGTGTTGGAATTCAGGAAGATTACCTGATCTTTGCTGTCCAAAGCCTTCTCCTGACGGATTCTCTGACATTTGCTCATACCCCTCCCCAAAGGCTTGTTGGTTTCCAAGATTATTGTTATAACCCATAAGTCTCCCACCATGCAAACAAGATGCTGTAGCATCAGCCCCTCCAAAGTTGCCACTGAAGTGTGGATGATGCTGGTGAGGATGAGTGCTGGGATGACCATGGTGTTGCTGCTGATTGTTGAAGAAGCCATGAACAGGTTGTGGTTGCATTCCACCAGCATGGAGATCGGCGTGTCCTCTCCCATGATACCCATAAGGTTCTCCATTTAAATTGAGATTCATGCCTAACATGGAAGGCTCGTTCAAAGCACTGATTGCAGGATCCACGGACCCCGGAACCCCCCCAGAATGAAAAGCAGGATTTTTAAAATGAGAGCTCATATTCATCCCAGGCTGAGTGAAGTTTCTCTCTCCTTGGCCAGCGCTTCTGCTATTGATCTGTGGTTCAAACTGCTCCAGCCCAAACATAATTCCAAAATTGATCAATAAGGCATGGACAGTTCTTTCCACTGATGGTGCTATTACACTGGGCTCTTCCAATGCCAGAAAAGCACAAACGGATCTGCAAAAAAATAAGAGAAGAAAATAACAAGGACTCAGGAAATTCATGCAGATCTTTGCAGTCTTTGGAGGACAAAACACACACAAGTGTGAGAACCAACGTTGTCTGCTGAGCATTCAAAGATGAGCTCACATTTTGTAATCTGATAGGGCTTGTGGTGTGAGATCATAAGTAAACATTTTTTTTCCTTGGGATCCATGCAGAGTTGGACAAATTAAAACAGCAGGGGATCCCTTCCACCAAATTAAAAAAAAAAAATGTTTTATTAATAATAAGAATTTTTTTTTTTAAATATCCACAAAAAAAAGTCTACCAAAGTGGCTGTTCCACAACAAAAAGTTCTGGGAATACTGAACATTTGTATAATAATAATTATAAAATAATAATACTTGCAATGTACCTTACAAACACATGTAGGTGAAAAGTGTTCCAGTTGAGTCAACGTTGAACCCCCCCACAGTCTCAGTCTTTACTTGTGTTGCAGCAGCAGCTCCTCCTCACATCGCACTGCTCTCCGTGTATGTCCATCTGACCTGCAACTTCCCCATCTACCAACCTTGTGCTCATTGCAGCCGGATTAGCTGAGCCCTGCCATGTGTCAGCCGGTCCACTGGGCTTGGTCAGTGAGTGAGGAGGTCCTCTCCCCCAGCCCTTGGGCAGTGAGTGAGCAGGTCCTCTCCCCCAGCCCTAGGTCAGTGAGTGAGGAGGTCCTCTCCCCCAGCCCCTTGGTCAGTGGGTGAGGAGGTCCTCTCCCCCAGCCCTAGGTCAGTGAGTGAGGAGGTCCTCTCCCCCAGCCCTAGGTCAGTTAGTGAGGAGGTCCTCTCCCCCAGCCTCTTGGTCAGTGAGTGAGGAGGTCCTCTCCCCCCAGCCCCTTGGCCAGTGAGTGAGGAGGTCCTCTCCCCCAGCCCTTGGTTCAAACCAACACAGGAGGTGGGGAGGGGGGGGGGGGACTTCGCTATCCCTCCCGGTCAGTGCTGGTGTGGCAGCCCCGGATCCCCCCCCTCTGCAGCAGCAGCAGCTCCTTTGGTTGTCAGTCAGGCTGGGGAATGGGGAAGGTAATGCAGCGGCCCCGGTGTCTCTCTCTCTCTCTCTGCCTCCGTCCCTCCGGCAGGAGGATTTGTTCTATGTGAAAGATCCCTCACTCTTCTCTCTCTTCCCCCCCCCCCCCCCCCCCCCACCAGCAACAAGTTCTGCATGTCAAGCAATCAATTCCTCGCATTCTCTCC